>NC_051432.1:25653915-25873748 GCF_001649575.2 Kryptolebias marmoratus
TAATCATCAAAATTAAACGAAATAAACATTTGAAATATATGAGTTTGTATGTAATGTATGAATATAATATACAAGTTTCACTTTTTAAATGGAATTACTGAAATCAATCTACTTTTTCATGATATTCTAATTTTATGACCAGCACCTGTATACTAACTCATGTAATTTACATCTCTTTTTAATATCACCATATCAGATTGTTGTAATATTGTACCATTACATATTTTATTGACTTTTATTTGAATTTATTGGTTGTTTTCAAGATTCTGTTTCATCTTCTGTAACAAGTTTATCTCTTTTTAGCTCGCAGCAGCAATCATTGGTGTAACCACGGTGACATGTATTTGTTTTTCCATGTGGAGGAAGTTTAAAAGATCACTAATGGATTCAGTTTGTTTCAGAACCTTGAATTTGTGCTCTAAGTTAGTCTCCTGTTTTACCACAGTTGTGCTGCAGATTCAACACTATGCTGTCTCAGAGAAACTATTGCCTTGAATGTTGAATGTTGCTTTAACTGCAGCCCTTCTGTGCTAAATTTGCAGCAGTACTGTGTGTATTTGTGTGGTTAGAGGTTTCAGGGTGTATACAGTCAGGGCATAGAAGTGGATGTATGTTATTCAGTTTAGTGGCAAGTATGTTCATTAAATAGACATTTTCTATGAATTAGCCAATTTTCTGAGGTTGTTTTAATTGTTGTAACTTCCTCACAATTTTCAAATATTTGTGCATGTAAAAAGAAAAAACATGGCTGTTCATCATATGGGTACAAATTTATTGGTATCATCCATGACAATCTCTGCAGGTAAAACTGTCACGAGCTGTTAAATCAAGTGAATATTTACAGATAATTATTATGGGAATAATTTACACAGTAAAGTTATTGGAGACAAAAGTCTCCAGGTGATAAATCTAACAGATGGTGTAGTGTATGTGTGCTTCTGTTCATGTAATTATGATTGTTTGCTCATCATTTTTTATTAGTCTTTTTTGTCTTTAAGTATTAATTGGTGTCCAGACAAAGTCAACAGCACGTTTTCTTTCGTCGTATGCCTCTCGTGCTCACACCCCTCCACCCTCAACCCTCATCTTGAGGCCTTGCCATGTGCTGGGCGGCAGGCCCAACAGGATCCTCCGCTTTTCCGAATCGTTGATAATCGTTGACCGACTCAGGGAATGAAGCAGTGCCGCAGCAGAGTGCTATCCTGCCGCTGCAGCTGCTCCTGGCTGTCACAGCAACTGGGGCAGAAAATCTGACTTATCACTTTGTCATAATCAGCATTGTGGCTTCCAATCTCCCTGAACTTCTGTGTCTATTTATTTTGTCAGCCTTTTTCTTTGTCCTTTTGATTTTTTAAATCTAGTACCTTTTTAACACACATCCACGCTGAAAAGTATTTTTTATTCTGAGCCATGTTGATCTATATGAACAGCGTATATGATACAGAACATAAGAAAAATAAATAAACAGCAGTGTTCATACTTGAACAGATATTTGTTCAATCAAGGTCTGCAGAGAAAAAAACATCCCACTTCTGTCCTGCTCTTTAAACTTTAACGTTTATTGAAATTCCTGTTAGAAATTATCAGGACCATGAAGCTTGTTAGCAATTCGCTTCTGAGTAAGGAGACTGTGCAAAGAGATAGAAAATGAGGGGAATTTTAATGGCTTTGAATAATTCCCTCTAAAATCCACAAGTAATTAAACTATGACCTCCTCTTCCATCCTGGTCACTTATCCAAACTAGATCACAGCTTGAAGTTCTGCACTATTCCTTTTTGTCGCCCTCCATGTGTGAATATCTTCATGTTTGTGTCAGAGTAAAGAATAAATAGAGCTATTCTTCCTCAAAGAAATCATTTCTCACTAAATACTTTAAAATAATATTCTTTTTATATTTATTTGTTTATTTGTGAAATACACAATTAAAAAAAACAAAAGTAGAAGAATGTAGGTTGATATCATGAGCAACATCCTGTATCTCATAAACCAGAAAACAGAATTCAATTAAAACTCTCAGAAAGTAATTATTGGATGAATATCTACTACTGATAAACTTTTGGAGTCAACTCCACTCAAGATGGTTGCCACAGTTAAGCAACCTTATCAAACACAAAAATGCATATGACTTAGCCAATTCTACAAACATTGAGCTCAAATTTGGTGTGACAGTAGTTAAGAGCCATCTGCTACCGCCAGAGTACACACTGCTGCTTAAACCGTTAACAAACGTTTACAGTCAAGACTGTCTGTTAGCAAAATATTTCATGAACCACTGGCAGGATTTTGATGACATTTCCAGAAAGTTATCATAGGAATGATTGACAGCTGGAGTCAAGTCCAATCAAAATAGCTGCCACAGCTAAACTACCTGTGTCCTCACAAAAACATAAAGTTTATGTGGTAGTAACTGAGACTGATTCCCAACACATACAAGCATTAAAAGATGCCATAGCTGTGGCAGCCATCTTGAATTAAACTCTGTCATGAAGGTGGCAGGAAATTTGCATTCCTTCGAGGAATGCTAGGCCTTTTTTAAAGAAACTGATGATGTAAGACATGTTTCATGAGAAAAAGAGATATTTGTGCAAAAAGACAGGACAGCTGGATAGCAGGAAGGATAATGGCACAACATCACTGAGACAGATGACAGCATGCACAATGAGTTAGACGCTGCAGCAGAATTTTATTTTCTAAGTGTTTATGTAGAAGTTTACTATTTGTATGCATTTACCTCTTTGTTAGTCACAAATCTGGCTGTTGCATCAGTGAAACAACTCTTTAAAAAAGGATGGATAACCAGAACCTAAAACCTATGTAATTTTTATAATTCAAATTGAGATCATCTTTTATTAGACAAAGACGGGTTAGGGTTAGGCAGATGTGCAACAACAAGGAGAGACTCTTCTATTGTTCATGTTCAACGATTCTTATATTGTTTGGATTGAAAAGGTCACTGAACTCATCACAGCACGGCTGTTAGAAATGAGAATAACGCCAATTCATTCAAAGCATAAAGATTTGTTTATATGTAGCAGAGGCCAAATGTATGCACCTCATGTCAAGCTTTTGTCTTTTAGACAGAGTCTGAAAAAAACAACAACATTAAATTTTAGTACATCCAAGTGTGCAAAGAACTTCCTGACACTGTGCAGTCATGGACAAAACCAACAAATCCTTAGAATAGTTCAGGATGTCGTTGGGCTTTTGTTAGTATGCTTAACTTTTTAATTGTTCATTTAAACAAAATATATTATTACATGGGAAAAAAAACAATAAAAGCAGCTGCAAATTCATTCTTTTATTGGAATCCTTGAGAGTTCAGCAATGACATAGTATTTCTTTTGTAATTAAGGTAGAAATTACTCTCCCGACCTCCCCTCAGCACCGATGCCCTTAATCTGAACTCATTTTCTTAATTAAACTGGACCGAAAGTGGAATAAGTCTAATTACTGAAGTGGTCTGCAATTTAAAGACCATCCACAATCTACATTTACCTCGTGTGTTTGATAACAGACTCTTGTCTTGACTTATTTCCTTCCAGTCTGTTTGCACTGACAGGAGCAGCAGCACAGTCTCTGAGCTGCAGATAAGCAGGGAGGTGGTGCTGAGTTGACGGGTGTCGGTAAGACAGATTCCACCCTGTGGGCAAGTCTTGGCAAAATAGAGCAATGATCAGGTGCCTGCCTGAAACAGCATTTTTTTCAAATGCACAAAACCCACATAAGCAGCCAAGTGGCAGATTTTCAACCATGCATCCTGCCTTTGTGCCACGAAAAAGCATGTGTTCATGATGATTATGAATGAACCATCAAATCCCATGCCACTCTGTGTTTGAGTGGGTGAAAAATGATTCACCTTTCAGCTCCTTCTCCAGCTGCTGTTTGCTCAAACTTAATTAGGAGAGAAAGAGCGGTAGTCCATCTTCTTCACCAGCTTGATATGAGTTGTTTACAAGTCCACCAACTGCTAATTTGATTGCCTGAATAAATGACACAAAGCAAATGAATCTGAGCTCTCTGCTCTCTCTCAGATGGTTGGCTGTCGCCCTTTGCACCTCAATAAATCAGCCTTCTTCGTGCTATTTTCTTCTTGCCCTATACAGTGGCACAAGAAATTATATCATACATATGCAAAATGAAATAAAGCAGCTTGGCTTATTGTGTATAGGTCCATTTTTTGCACTCTCTCATTACCTTTTAACAGAATTGTATTGAAGCAGAAGAGGTGCCCATTTCTCAATTCTCTAAGAAAACTCTCTTAGATCGATTGCCTGCTCAGCTTCTACAGCTTCATAATTAAGTAGATTGTGTAACAGGAAGTGCTTTTCTTTGCCATTTTGCGCTTTATCAGGGAAAGGTGATTATTTTGGAAATACAATGCTCCAAAAGTTCATTGCACAGCTGTCTTTAGCCATGTGGATCCAGGATTTGTTAAGGACCATAATGCCCACACACAACAAGGATCAGTGGCTCAGGAGGTAACCAGAGGGTTGCGTAGTTCCTTGTAAAGGACCTACATACCAGTCAAAATGTCCCTCCAATCCTTCCATATATCAAAGTACTCGTAGCTCCTGAGATGAACTCAGAAAGAAACTAAAACATTAATAAGAAAACATAAGACTGTTGTGGCAGCAAAAACAAAAAACAAAAAAACAGAAACTTCAGGGAATCGTGAAGAGAAACAAGAAAAAAACAGACAGTGCATTTCTGTAACAAGCTGAGGAACAGATTATAAGGACTGAGGCTGATGAGGAAGTAGACACAGGTGACTGATTACTAACAAGGAGCAGGTGCAGATAGGTGAGGCAGGCTGACATGGAAAACTACTGACTGAGGGAGCGTGAATAATGGCACAGGGAGCAAAACTATACAACATAAAAAACAGGAAATAGACAAAACACACGGATCACAACAGAAACACAAATGAAAACAAACCCAAGACTAAAGATCACTCAAAATACTCAAATCCTAACAATTTTGCTCAACATTTTCTTAACTTCTTTCATTTTTTTTATTTCACTCTCACTCACTCATGGCTCAAATATATACTTTTAATTACCAGATATTTATTTCTAAACAATGTTACTGAAATTGTATACACTGAGGTTGTATAGTCAACTGCTAATGTTTCTAAAATAGATCTATTTTGTTTTCCTGCAAGAACTGTTAAACAACATGATTTAGTAATGTAGCTTCTCTTTTCATAAGCTTGTCTAATAAAGAATTAACGAAGAATCAGCCCACACCTGAAACAGTATTTGAACTCTTTGTTCTGCTATTTTTAGACCCGAATATAAGGAAAGGCTCTTCTGTTTGTAATTTCTAAACAGCTTTTCTCATTTAAATGCAAATGTCTTTACGTCATTAGCATTGAAGCAGTCATACATGAAACATTCATGGCGCCTCCACAAAGTCTTATGTCTACAAAGCGACTACAGCTCAGCATGTTTGGTAAGGGCACGGTGAGGGATGAAGAAGTGTCTCTGTGTGGGGAGCTGACTAAATGAAGCATTAGCTTGTGCTCTCTGATAATTTATGGTGATGTTCTGCCTACAAAGCAGTGTGATGGGCTTTCACAGAGGAAACTTACAGGTCACTGGTTCCTGAAAGATGATCTCAGGCATTTATCATAAACTAAGTGCTTTGCAGGATCTGGGAATGTTGCACATCTTGTAAAGTCAGCCCCGTAGTTTATCACAATCCATTGCTCCTGTTGGTAACTTCAGTTAAGCTGAAATGATGGAGAAAATTTCCGCGTGTGAAGCGTTCCTTCAGGTCACACACAAACATTCTCTAAAAGGACTGTCAACATTCAGCAGAGGAAATACAGCATGCCGCCCTATAAAAGCCTGGGTTAGAGATGTAAAACAACGTACAAAGTTTAAACATATGTTAATTTTAAACACCACTTCATGTTGTGGCTCAGCAGATAAGCACTTCTTCCCTGAGCCCAACATGGAACGATCTCTTTAGTTGTCATTTTTTTAAAATTATTTTGCTTTTCTTGAAATCTTTTAAGATAGTCAAGTAATATTTCTACAAGCTGATGGTCTTTCAAAGTTTTTTTTTATTCTTTGAACTTTAGCTGCTTCTTATTCTTTGTTTTTTGTTTTTTTCATTTTCAGTTCTGTCGCTGACAGTTTTTAAAGAAGTCTTGCTGTTTGTAAAGTAATCTTAACTCTGATCGATGAATCGCTCAGGAATAAAGGACTCCCAAACTCAAGGGATGAACCAGTGTTGTGTTGACGCCTAACTTAGCAAAGAAGTTGTTTAAAATTGGACTGAAAATGTTTTTTTTTTTGTTTGTTTTCCATTTCCTTTTGAAGAGATCAGAACCACATTTATTGGTGAATTACTTTTAAAGAAAGGGACTTAAATACAGTTCCATCTTTTTTAAACGTTCATTTATTTGCATCACTGAAATTGACCAAACCTCCATGTTTATTGTTTCTATTATTTTTTGTCCAGTTAAAACTGAGATATGAAAATAAATAATAAATTTACCACAGGAGAGCTTCAGATGCCATAATATGCCAACATTTGACAAATAAACCTCAGCCAGAATTTAGATGTTGTGTAAAATTACGAAGTGTTTTCTTATGTTTAATACATTTGGCTGTGAATTCTAAAAAAAAAAAAAACACCATAATTTTGGTTGTTTTTCCATCTCTGACATTCGGTATTTGTCAGGCTACTAAATAAAACAAAAACAGGTAATCAGTTTAATAATGAAGCTCGATGGACTTTCACTAATCTGAAATCTTCAAAATCAGACTTCAGCTAATTTTTTTTGGATGTGGTCCAGATCTGTCCTCCCTCTCCCCCCTGTCCTGTGACGGGCCAGTCCCCCTCCCGTGTCCCGCCCTCAGCCCGGACCAGCTCGGTTCGGGACTCACACACGCAGAGAAGCATCAGAGAAGCGCATTAGGCGACAGGAAACCCGGAGGAAGCCAGGCAGGACGAAGACGAGCCGAGCAGCTGCGCAGCGAGAAGCTGGTACCGTGCTGGACCGGGATCCGGGTCCACATGGACGCTGCGGGGACGCGTCCTGCAGGACAGCGGGGACAGTAGGACAACTGGACACAGCAGGAAGAAGCACCATGAAGTTTGCGGTCGCGGTGTTGTGGTTCTCCTTCTTGGCTCTTGGGAAGGCTGCTCTGCAAGAAGGTGAGACTCTGGGGGGGAAACATCTGGGTGTAAACTGTTGAAGATGTTGCCAACATCTGTCGGAACATAAAACAGAAGGTAAAACGAGAAGAAGAAGAAGAATTGTCTCTGATTGTGGCTGGTGTTGCTTGACCGGCAGCACACCTCTCCATCATGTTTTAGGACATCATTTCAGAGGAATTAGTCGGTGATTGTTGTTCCTAATGAAGGAGGTGTTCACAGAGTAACATGTTGTATCATTTATATGGGATTGTACTTTGAATCGAGCGAAGAAGAAGGACAAAACGCTGGGGTCAGGAGAGGAGCGCGTTCATAATTTATGAAAGAGTGAGAGCGCAGCGCCCCCCCGGGGATGTGACTGAGGGTGGGAGAACGGCACGAGACAATAAAAATACAATAAGCATCGAAACGAACGGGGGAAAGGAATTCCCTCACATAATAAAGCTTTTTGTGTCTCACAGGCTTTATTATGAAAAGCAAAGAGGGGAATATTGTTTTCCTGGAGCTGCAGAAAAAACACTTTTTGTTTTGCTGTGATGGTATGATATGAGCTTCCTGCAAGGCATTTGCAATAAAATATTGTTGTTGTTTTCTCAAAAACAGCTTAGTTCTAATAACTTGCAGATCCATTTTCATTCAAAACATTTATTTGTTGCAAGTCCTAACTTTTCATGTTGTGGTCTGGGTGCACTGCTGGGTGGAGCGCAGCAGATTCCAGGTTACAACCACTTACATCATTTTTACTGCCTTTATGAAGTCTGTAACTGAACCATTTGCATGAATCATTCACTGAACTCAGTCATTTGCATGCATAGAAGCAACTAAAGTTATTTGGAAAAGTCTTGGCTTTCCTCCAGCCTCAGCTTCCATCTATTGTTTGAGTCTTTTGACTGACAGTCTCTGATCAGAGACTATTGATGAAGTTGTTGCAGTTAAGAAGCTAAAACTCTATTTTCAACTAGAACAATTGAACATTTTCTGCAAAAATGCTGTGCGAATGCTGAGTGCTAAATGACTCTTGAAATGTGCCAAAAAAAGCTAAAACTACCTGACAGCTAAAAGTAGCAAAACCCTAACTAAAAGCTAGAAGTAGCAAAATTAGAGATAAAACCTAAAATTATCAAATGTTTGCTAAACGTAGAGAAACGATCGCTAAAAGAAGCAAAACATCAGCTAAAACAAGCAAAAATATTAGCTAAAAGTAGCAAAATGCTAGAAGTAGCAATGGGCTAGCCTAAAGCTAAAAGGAGCAGATCGCTAGTTAAAAGTAGCAAAACAGAAGCTAAAAGGTAAAAATATCTAACTGTTATTTAAAAGTAGCAAAAGGCTAGCTAAAAGCTAAGCAATAGACGAGCTAGAACCTAAAATTAACAAAACATTAGCAAAAAGTCAAGTAGCATAAGAAGAAAAAATTAGAACCAGCAGATTTCAAAGAAACAAATCTGAAGAGATCTTCATGTTTTTAATATGGGATTTTATTTTGTTAATAAAGTTAAATATTTTGAAAAGTCCAAATGTTACAAAAAATGAATCATTGTACCCATAACCTGAGCTGAGCTGAGCATTTTGATATGTGAATGATTACAATAACATCTATGTGGAAGTAGTTAGATTTCAGAAAAAATGTATAGGAAAAGAATAATAAAGAGAAACAGGAAAACAATCAGTATTCACACAATTCTCATTTGCATGCACCATTGGCTTTAAACAGAAGGGTTCTGTTATCCCTCTCAGTGGTACCATCCTGTTGTGGTTCCACTTGGAACAGCTGTAGCGGTGTTAAGGTGATCATACAACTGTGGCACACATGGGGAGTTTCAGATTGAGAAGGAAGCAGGGTGCACGGCGGCATGCTGGGCCCCTCCTGCGTCTCTGTCACTCATCCACAAAGCTTCCCCTCAGAGTGCTGCACATTTTCTCCTTCACACAGGAAGTAGACACACACATACCCGCGCTCTAATGCATCATAATTTTCCTACAGAGATTGAATTTCATCCCCTCCAACCAACACAGAGCACATTCTAATCAATACGTTCCCCTTTACATCTGCCCAACACACACGCTCACACACACACATTCACAGGGTCGATCAGCTTCCCTCTGGTGTAGACTGCATCCTCCTGCAGGAGAATCCATCCCTGCAATGTTTGACTATTAGAGCTCTTGTATGTTTACTGGTGTAGATCTTAAACAGAGCTGCTGTTGGGACCTTAAAAAGACACAGCTGACTGATTGTGCAGGAACCTTATTGTGGGTCTTTGCAGACTTTGTGGGGATCTGATGCAACCAAATACAATACAATACAACTAACATAACAACATTTTCAAATTTTAAGCACTTTATTTATTGCTGTTTCCAATTCAGTTCAGTTTAAATACCACCAATTCACAATAAAAGTAATTTCAGGGCACTATACAGAGAAGTAACAAGCTGAATCATAAATCCTATTTATTTCTGAGTGGTTTTTAACACCTAATAGTAAGTTCTTTCAGCTGCTTCCTTCTTCTGGGGTTGCCACAGCGAGAAAACTCACATGAACAATTTGTCAGTTGTTTTACTGCCGGATGCCCTTCCTGCTGCAACCTGCGCTCGAACCTGCAACCTCAGGATTACAAGACTGCGGCGCTGACCACCAAGCCACCGCACTTAATAATGTTGTTAAATGTGTTTTATAAAAAATGTTAGGTTTGGTTTTGATTGCGCTGTCATGTATTTTTGATGTAAAGAAGAGGAAGAAGAATAAATCACAAAACCCTGAAATGACATAAGTTCATAAACCAAAGGTTTAAGCTATTTAACAGCGAGTTTTTTTGCTCAAAAACAGACATTCTGTTCAGGAGAAATTAATAGCATTAAAAAGTGTCAGAAGATTTATTGAAAGACACCTTAGGTGAGATTCAAACAGGAAACTGACATGTTTAGATGCCAACAGTAAAAATAAAACCAATGCATGTCTGAAAGAGTCTTGAATGACTGAATAAAGACATTTTAACAGACTAAAGCCCATTTCAAAAAGAAAATATGTAACTAAATGGCTTTATTAGAGTTCAAAGGTTTCCTCAAAAATCCCTCAGCTGCAGCACCTGAGCCACAGCTGTCCTCTCCAAGCCCACAGAGCATCAGGAATCGGCTTACAACGGTAAAAACAATATCTCTCTTTAGATGCAAGAAGAAGTGGGAATTAGTTTTCCCTCTGCGATTCCTTTTGCTGTCAGTTCTCCTTCCCCTCGCCCTAGTTAATGTGTCCTTCTGCACTAACTTCTATCTGTCCTCCTTGTTCTGCTGCTCAGACACCACAGGGAACTGCTCTGGGTCACTCTGTCTCACTCCATCCCTTATCAGCTCTCACCACTCCTTATTTGAAAGGCTGCCGAACTGAACTCCTTTCTTCTGTCTGTTGTTGGTCTCTAAAACAACTCAGGCTGTGCTGAATATTGGCTTCTTATGAACAAATGCAGCTTGAAGCTTTGGGCTGATACAGCCATGGCGTTACTGAGGGAGCCTCGTGTTTGCTGCTCATCTACAAATGTCACATGGCGCTCCAAGCGTCCAGAGAACACAGCTGCCATTTGCATCTGACTTACATATAATGAGCAACAGCAAAGTGGTTCAGTTTTTTACTTTAGGATATGTGTGTCAAACTGAAGGTCTGCAGGCCAAAAAGGGCCCTTGACATTTTTTTTATCCAGCCCACAGGAGTATAAGAATGTACAATTCTAATTCTAAAAAAGGTGAGACATTCTGTAAAATGTAAATAAAAACAAACGCAGTGATATGAAAATCTCAGAAATCCACATTTTTTTCACAACAGAACGTAGCAACCATATCAAATGAAAACACCTCGGTTTTCTGCAGCTTCCCATCAAAGTGAAAACTTAATTTTATTAATTTATATGTTAAGAAATGAATGCTGTTAACGATGTCTTTCTAACAGTTACATTTTTTATATAAGTTGTATAAATGTCTTGAGGAAAAGATATATATGAATAATTTGACACGTTACATCTAAAAACCAAGTTTAGTTAAAATGATTTTTTTCTGTAAATATGGACAGCTCTTAGCTTTTCTACAAAAACTTTGTTAGTAAATCATTTTAAAGAGTCTGTTATTTTCATCCCATTCAGAGTGTTTTTTTACACTCATACATTTTATGTATTTTCACCTGAATGAAGTTGATTCAAACTGGATCATATTTTGCTTGGTTTTCTCTGTTACTCTCCTCCTCAGGGATCCAATGTCTCCCAGCTGTTTGCAAATGAATGGCTGGTGAATTTAGAGCACTGTTCCTTCATTTCACAGCTTCCCACTGGATGCAAATGTCACTCTTTAACTGATGATTACGTCTTGTGCCTGACTGCACAGAGTGCTCAGAGCTCTTTTCAGTTCCCCTGGCGATTGATCTGTCTGAGGTGATTGTGTCAGCACGATCATTTTCCAGCCTTGGGGGTTTAGTTGAATTCGTTGGCCCATGACCAGCCATCAGTCCAAGTCTGAGGGTCTGTGGGCTGCATGACTCTAAGGACATGACTTCATTTCTCCACCCAGAGAGGAAGGGTCACTTCATTAATTAATCATTTCTTTGTATGTTCTGAAACATTTAAGAGCACAGTTATGTGGAGCTCTAGTTAAGTGTTGTACTTTTTTTTACGTATAAAAGTAATTTTTTGCACATTTACATAATATATAATTTGATGTTGACTGATACGTTATCTAATGAAAAATAATCACAGTATTTTTAAAGAATAGGTTAAAAAATCTGTATGACATTAACGGGAACTTGTAGTGCAAACATCTGCAGTTTATCAATGTTTGTCCAAAAAAATATATCTCTATATCTATATTTAAATGACGCAGGACTCATAGTTTCCAGGTGTTCTGTGTTTTTAAATTCATATTTGTGCCACTGTGAGGCTGACATTTGTCATTTTGCAGTTACCGTATATCTGATGGTGTACTTTCAGTCAGACATTTTGTTCTCATGCATTGCAGAGCCTTTGACCTTTTTACTTTCACCTAACTCCATTCAAGATTTCAACTAATGCAATATTTTTTAATGGCTGCACAGTTTTTAAGCTGAAGGCCTAGCGTTTCTTGAAGAAATGCATATCGCACATTGCCTTTCATGCCAGAGTTTTAAACTAAGATCACCTTGTGTTGAGGAATTATGGAGTTGTAGCTGTTTTGTTCAAACACTGTAAATGACATTATACAAAGATCTAATGTCAGCTGTTTGCACTTGAAGGAAAATCTCAACACAATGATGGGAATGACTCTCAGCCTATTACCACATGGAACAGTGGTAACAGTGGTTTAGCACATGGATATTTTAGCTCAAGATCTGTCAAACTGACTGACTGTGGCAGCCATCTTGAACTGTGTTGACTCCAAAAGTTAACGAGTCAAAATACTGTAGAATTTGTAGCGCTCTGAGTACGGTATGTGTTGAAGATGGTGCTCAGCTACCAACACACCAAATTATAGGTTAATTTATGTAAAACTGACTGAGCTGCAGAACTTAAGGAAAATCTCCAGCCACAAAGAGAAAGTTTTAGTTTTATGTTTTGTTTTTCATGATTATTTGTGAATGAAAAAAAAAATATTTGTGTGGCACGAAAAGAGAGGTTCAGATAACAGACTGGATTTAATTTTTAAGAATTCAGAACGCATCCTTGTGATGATTGGAGCTTAGTTGTGGAAATTGCAGGTTTAGGTCGGAGATTTCCCCCATGAGCTGCAGCTAGACCCCGCTCATTCAGAAAAACACGTTCAGTCATGAGCAAAAACATTACCGCCTTTACCTTTGGCAGTGGGCGATAAAGTAACGACCTCCCTCAGCCTCAGCAAAAGATTTTATCTAAAATGTGTAAACATTTCTTTAAACCTCTGTTTATTTTAGGTGTGTTGACTGTTATTGTGAGAACAGGGCTGTAGGTATTGTGTCAGATTAGTTAAATAAGCTGAGTTGATAAGATTTTTGTCTTTTCAAAAGTTAAAACAATTATCTAATTAT
Source organism: Kryptolebias marmoratus (assembly GCF_001649575.2). Classification (NCBI taxonomy): domain Eukaryota; kingdom Metazoa; phylum Chordata; class Actinopteri; order Cyprinodontiformes; family Rivulidae; genus Kryptolebias; species Kryptolebias marmoratus. The sequence continues at coordinate 25,667,094 of NC_051432.1, forward strand.
TTGTGTTCATTCCTGTTCTTCAGCAAGTTCAGCTCCCAGTCACACATCTGTCCGAGGGAAACTTTTAACACGTTGCTGTGTCTTCTTGTCCAGTCTCAGAGGACTTTGTGTTGCTGGCTGAGATGGAAGATTCCTTGCTGAGAAACCTCTTCAAAGGTTATCAGAAGTGGGTGCGGCCCGTCCAGCACGCCAACGACACCATAACAGTTCGCTTCGGCCTGAAGATCTCCCAGCTGGTGGATGTGGTGAGCAAATAACCCACACTTTTTTACAATTGAACAGCTCATCCTTATGTAAAAGATGATTGTTATTTTAATGTTACCAGATGTTATTTCTGATGTATTTTATAATCTGAAATTTATTTAGAGTCTGCAGCTGTGACAAATTATTTTCCTCAAGGATAAAAAAGTTGAATCTGTTCATTCATTCTAATAAAGTGTACAACAGTTATCTGAAGGTTTATTCAAAGATACTGCAAATGCATTTAATGCTAGACTTTAATTAACTTCTTTGGGCTGTCAGGTTTTCTAGAAAAGACCAATTGATAGAAATTCTAAAACTTGGCAGACCTTGAATCAACAGATAGTGTACAAAAACAAACAAACAAAAAAAAACAGCTGAATAATTCCATGTAAGCGTTTTTACTGTTTGGAGTTGACCTAGAAAAATGTTGCAAACAGTCACAGTTACAGTAAGAAAACCTGAATCATCACTTCTTTGTGGGTATTTTTAAAACTGAGGTCTTCAGTTTTGACAGAGTTTGGTCACTGAGCGTGTCAAACCTCATGTTTAAAATGCTAGAACCTGCTTTCCATTTTCCACCTTTGAAGAGCCGAGATGGACCCATCAAGTCTGATATTTCCTTTAGAGCGAGAAGACAAGAAAGACTGTTTGATATTAAGTGTGTAAGAGCAAACTACATTTGAAAAAAAAAACAATATCAAGAGTAAAAACATAGTGGAGCTTACAGTAAGAGCTACCAAAAATATTAGAGGAGAGAAAATAAGGAGACTTATGGAACAATCATGTAATGAAATGATGAGGAGATCAATAATTTGCAGAGACAAATAAAATGGAAAGTAAAATTGAACAGAAAGTTTTAAAAAGACCTGAAGTGGCCTTCTGTAGCACCGAGCTGCACGGGCCCAGATTACATTCATTATTCAAACAAGAACACACACTGCTTCACCGAGGCCCACAGAGGATAACATTTCATCTTTTTCCTGTACTTTCAAACAGAAATAACATTTAGAAAAGTGCTGTTTTCTGCTAAAATTTGGTATATTTATCCTATTCAGAAGTCAACATTGTTAAAGATGTAATTCCATCTCTTTTATTGTCTCTCATGAGAGGACAGATTTATTCATGAAATTTTCTTTATTCCCTTTTACCTTTCAACATTTTCACTGAGTTTGTTCAGCACAGGAACACCATAAAGATGTTTTTTCTACCAGTTTCTTTTAATGCCTCCTACAGTTATTTGTAATTTTGCTCATATTTCATTTTGAGAACCCCTAGAAGAAACTCAACGCCTGGTTTTGTGTATTAAACTGTTTGCATTCTCACTGCAAACCATAAAATAAACCATAAAAGTGGTTATCCTGAACTACATCAAATGGTGCTGTCTAAAAGAGTTTACTCCAGTAGTTTTTAAAATTGATTGAGATGCAATCTGAAATGCAGGTACGCATTCAATGTAAACAAAGCACATGCTCGACCTACATAACGCCACAGTCTGTGTAGGTCAACAAATATGGTGGAATTAGACAAGCGTAGAGTCGAGGAGAAGATTTTTTTTTTTTTTATTAACTTCTTGATTTCAGCTTTATGTTGCTCTTCATTAGCTTCTCTGATCTTATTATTTTATCATTCCCAGTAAGCAGATTTATCAGCAGCAAACTCAGTTTCTTTATTTGTTTTCTTGCAGGATGAGAAGAACCAGCTGATGACTACAAACGTCTGGCTCTGGCAGGTGAACATGAGTAGTTTTAGGAAGAATTCAGACAATTTCTGACAATAAAGACAGTTGAACAGTGATCACTAACAGAACTTGTGCCAGATTTCTTTTCCTAATGTCCAGATACTTCAGAAAATTAAAAGCCCAATCACATCAAGACATATTTACATTATCATAGAAAATGTGAAAACAAAAAAAAGGAACATTCTGAATAATTTTTTAATAATAAAAACTGACCATGTTTTTTTAAAAGTAGAAGAGATTTTTTTCTCTAAATCTGAGCAGCTTTTGTGTGATGTCATGATTATTTTTTTAAGGAGTGGACTGATGTGAAGCTGAAGTGGAACCCGGATGACTACGGGGGTATCACCTCCATCAGAGTGCCATCAGAGACCATTTGGCTACCTGACATTGTTCTGTATGAAAAGTGAGTTCCGCGGGCCTCTGAAGGAACCGAACACTCGCTCAGAATGTGCAGTCTGTCAATTCAGATTGATTCCTCTTCCTCTACTACTGTCCTTCCCCTTTTCCCCTTTCCAATTCTCTTTCTGTGTTCTGTTTTGTGTTCATCTTTCCTAACCTCTTTTTTTCCTCAGTGCTGATGGTCGATTTGAGGGCTCTCTGATGACGAAGGCCATTGTGCGCTGGGATGGCACCATAACATGGACTCCACCTGCCAGTTATAAATCCTCCTGCACCATGGACGTCACCTTCTTCCCCTTCGACCGACAGAACTGCTCCATGAAGTTTGGTTCGTGGACTTACGATGGACACATGGTGGACGTGGTCCTGGTGGATCACTACGTGGATCGTAAGGACTTCTTTGACAACGGCGAATGGGAAATCCTGAATGCCACGGGAGTTAAAGGAAGCAGGAGGGATGGGGTGTACTGGTACCCGTTTATCACCTACTCCTTCATCCTAAAGAGGCTGCCGTTGTTCTACACGCTCTTCCTCATCATCCCGTGCCTTGGCCTGTCCTTCCTGACCGTGCTGGTGTTCTATCTGCCGTCAGATGAGGGGGAGAAGCTGTCACTTTCCACATCGGTGCTGGTGTCACTCACAGTGTTCCTGTTGGTCATTGAAGAAATCATCCCTTCATCCTCAAAGGTTTGTAGCATACACATACATGATTGCAAGGTTACACTTTTTCTTCTTGTAATCCTAATTCTTATTTAGCGAGATCATGACCAAAATTAATGTCAACCCAGTTAAGAAAAAAAAGTGAATTAGTTTTAGATGTCGACCTAAGGATTTATTTTAAAAAGTTTCATTAAAATCTGTTCAGTGGTTCGTGAGATTTGTTGCTGATGGTACAGACAAACATGCACACAGACAAAAACATTATCGCTCCGTATCAGGAGGGGATATAACCTTCCACTTGACATCCATTTATTTGAATGGAAATGTGGACTTTTTTTTATAAACTGACTGAAACATTTAGATTAAAAAGAAAAACAGATCTACTGAAAACCTACAGGAACATGTTTTAATGTGATGAATGAGCTGGAACAGAGTGTTTAACTCATAAAAGTGACATTTTTGTGCTTTTATTTCTAATTGTTTTTTTTACATCAACAGGTGATCCCACTGATCGGAGAATACCTCCTCTTCATCATGATCTTTGTCACCTTCTCCATCATTGTCACAGTTTTTGTGATAAATGTCCACCATCGTTCGTCTGCCACCTACCACCCCATGGCCCCCTGGGTAAAGAGCCTCTTTCTTCAGAGGCTGCCCAGGCTGCTGTGTATGAGGGGCCACACCGACAGGTAAAACCCGAATCACTGTATTTGTATTTTAGTCGAAAATAAGACTACAAATGTCAACTGAAAACATGAATAACATTTTGTACCTTTTGTCCTCAGATACCATTTCCCAGATATTGAGATGCGGAGCCCCGAGCTGAAGCCCCGGCGAGGTCTGGGGAGGAGGGGCGTTCTTGGTGGCGGCCAGCAGAGAGGAGGCCTCGGGGGGGTCGAGGATGAGAACCAAGCCTGGCTGGCGATGCTGGAGAAAGCCACAAACTCAGTTCGCTACATCAGCCGCCACATCAAGAAGGAGCACTTCATTCGAGAGGTGCGGGGGTGGGCAGACATGTTGGGTCACATTTTACTCTCAGCACTCTCTTTACTTCTCTCACATTTTCTTCAACCTGGTCTTGAAATTCAAAGCCTATAATTTTTGAAGGAATGCACATCGCCCGCTGCTTTTCCTGACAGTTTTAGACTAAGATCATCTTGTCTTGAGAAATTAGAGTTGTAGCTATTTTGGTCAGACCTTGAAAGTAACATTAGACACATTATCATGTTATATCACTTTTTATTTTCACTCCGCCTTTGTATTTATCAGCAGGTAATAGTTAATCTGTCCCGACATGAATGGATTTGCTGTGGAATAAGTGCTTAAAAGGCTCACATGTGTGAACTTTCTGACGTCTGTCTGTCTTTGTTTCTTCAGGTTGTACAGGACTGGAAGTTTGTGGCTCAGGTTTTGGACAGGATTTTCTTGTGGGCCTTCCTCACAGTCTCAATTCTGGGAACTATTCTGATCTTCACTCCTGCTCTGCACATGTACCTCAGCACACCGTCATGAAACTCAAAAATCATTATCAATTCATTCATTTATTTATTTATTTATTGTCTCTCAGTCTCTATGATTTATTCACCAAGTTATTAATTCTATTCTAAAACCAAGCTCAGGCTCCAAACGTCATCCTCTCACAGTTTGGTTTGTAACCCATAATAACTACTGGGAACTGTAATGTTTTAAATTAAACTTATTTTTCATTCCAAGTTGCATGTACAGGGGTGTGAAGAAGTGAAAGCAATAAGCAGAGTAAAGTAGAAATTGATTTAAATATTATGTTTGTATGACTGTAATATTGCAATGGTAATTGCAATAAAATGCACAATATCAACATGGTTTTATCTGTCACATGCACTTTGTTGTCAAGCCACTTGTACTCAGCTGTATTTTCTGTGTGATGATCAGAGTAAAAATAAATCTGAAATCAATATTCTGTATCTGTTGAGACTAATTTGAAAACGACAACTAAAGCAGCAGCGGCTCAAAGGCCCCATGCAGTCTGCTAATGTCTTCCTGCTTCATCTCCACTTAGTTTGTGTATTAATGGGTTTGATTATGCTGCCTGCAGCACATAAAAATTTAATTGGAGTCAAATTTGCACATTTCAAAAATTGGCACAGGTTAAATCCACATTTAAAGTCTATGCTTCAAGTGTATAATCAGATGTCAGGCGGGAGAATCTTGGTTTTTTGCATTTATGTCACTATTTTTTAAATACTTAATGATCCACTTGAACATCATTTTAGATGAAGCACACATCCTGTCATGACACTGATAGTATTTAATGCTTGACCCATTCATCAAAAACAACTTGAACACAGCAGACTAAAGATGCTGACTGGCAACTTACTGCAAACTCTTTGTACTCAATAACTCTAAAAAGTGTGAGGCAGCTATTAAAAGAGATAAATCTAATTCTCCAAGAGCTGAAGAACAAAGCTCCATTGGTTTTAGTTAAAGGTGTTTGTTGCAAAGTATGAAATCAAGCCTAAAACAGGTTTTCCTGAACTAAATCAAAGAGTTTACTACAGTAGTTTAACATTTGACCTATTTTCAGTCACTTCAGCTCTTCTTGTAGAAAAACAAACATGATGTCCAGTCACAAATTTTGCTTCCAAATTTTTATTTAAAGACAAATGAACCATCAATATGAGAAAAATATTGTCCAGTCTTTGTGTCTTACTTTATTTTCATACATTTATGTAACTAAGGTGATTCTGAATTCCTGTAATTAAAAGCACTAACAGAAGGGTGAACAGATTTCACTTTTTTATGCTTTATTATGAACAGTTCTAAAGTTTTTTGTGTGATTGTTTGAGTTTATGTGAATCAACAACAATCTTTGTTAAATCATTTTATAGTGCTTTTTGTAGGACATTATTTTAAATATATATAATTTGTCGATAGCCAGAATGGTTTAAATTTTGTGTCAGGTCTCTTGCTAATTGACTGAATCAGAGCCTGTTAAAAATGTTGAAAACAATTAATTTCTAAATAAATTATGGAGACAGAAAAAGCCCAATTTAAGTTTTTGGTTGTTTGTTTGTTTAATTACAGATATTTACATTTAAAGCAAAACCCCACCTCTTAAAAGATGCAGTTACTGGTTAAATGTGTATTTTCCATCTAACTAATTTAGCAGTTTAAGTTTTAGAGTACTGATTTAGAATTTGCTTTTGTATTAGCTTTTTTTGTTGTTGTTTTTATTCTTTTAATGCTCTTCTAAAATCAAATGTTGTGTTCTCCACCAGAAAGAGAGTTGTTTTAATGTGCCTGTTATCAGCAGGGAAATTGGAAAATATTTGTCTGCACCTAAAATGACAAAATTTGCAGAAAAAAAAGTTGATCTATTACAAAATCCATTCAGGTATTAAAGTCGATTTCTTTATTAGGAAATTATAACCTGCCAAAACCTACAGCCAGCTGATCACTACAACATGTAGATGATAAGAAATAATGGACTTTTTTGTTTTATTTATTTATTTTGCTACAAGGTCCCCAAAATAAAAGACTTTTACTGAACCTAGGAGTTTATGCTCAGACCAAACAAAGCGTGAAGATCAGGCAGTGTAATAACACAAAATGGCCACAGGATGGCAGTATACACTTTATTCCTAAAAGACTGCCATATTTATAAAATCTGCTCTTTGATACTTTTTTATAATACAGAAGTAATGTCAGATGGTACAGAAACATAGATGTAAGAAATAAACAAAAACAAGCATGTTTTGAATCACAATACTCATTTATGTATTTGTTGTGACTTTGTTTTGTAGTATTCAGGGTTTCGATATCCACTAAACATTGTGACAAATAGCAGTCACAGAGATGCTACAGTGCTGTGTCCTCTGACCTGTTTTTTGTTTTTTTAAATGGCAGAGTTTTTTAAATTATTATTTGTTTTATTTAAACAAAGTTTCTCGCCTGATTCCTGCACACTTGAACAGTCTGACCTCAGTCGGCTCTTCTATTATTCACAGCTACAGATCTGAGTCATGGAGACAGGGGTGTGTTTGTTAGTGCAGACACTGCATAAATGTGGGTTTGTGTGTGTCAAAACCACTGACTGAGACAGAAAATTTATAAAAATTAACAAGCGTTCAGGGTTTTGAATAAGTGTTGCATCTGAGACTCCCAAAACATTTGAAGAGAAATGTATGTTTTCTCAAAAACTATATTAAAAACCTCCAGTTTTTCCCCTGTGCTGCTAGAAAATTAAATATTTAATTGTGTAAGTTGCATGACAATGAGCTCAGTGAATGCTGAGTGCTGAATGACTTCACTGAACAACCTGAAACTGTTAGAACAAGCAGAACAGAAGCTGAATTTAGCAAAACAGTAAAATAGTTAAAAGCTGAAATTAGTAGAACCGTAGTTAAAATCTTAGGTTAACAAACACAAATACAAGCAAAAATTAGTGAAACAGTAGATAAAAGTATAAATGAGCAAAAAGATAGCTAAAAACTAAAATTAGCAACACTATGCCATGTCCTCTCTAACTCTGTCCATATGTCTCCTCTGTCTTTTTCCTGGCAGCTGCATCTCTAACATCCTTCCACCGATATATCCACTGTCCCTCCTCTGCACATGCCCAAACCATCTCATTGTGTCCTCTAACTTTATCTCCCAGTCCTTCAACCTGTGCTGGACCTCTGATGACCTCATTCCTAATCCTGTCCATCCTCGTCCCTCCCAAGGAGAACCTCAACATCTTCAGCTCTGCCACTTCCTGTTCTGTCTCCAAACCGTCCAACATGGCTGCTCTCACCACTGTCTTGTAAACCTTTCCTTTGACCTTTGCTGCCTCCTTTTTTGTCACAGATCACTCCTGAAACTTTTCTCCATCCACTCCATCCTGGCTGGACTCTCTTCTTCACCTTTTTACCACTCTCCCCGTCCTCCTGGACAGTGGACCCTAAGCCCTTGAAGTCCTGCACCTTTGTGACCTCTGACCTCCCTGTAGCCTCACTGTTCCCTCTGCCTCCCTCTCATTCACACGTTCTCTGTTTTTCTACAGCTGACTTTCATTCCTCTGGCTACAGCTCAAATTAACAAAACAGCATCTAAAAACTAAAAGTCAAATAAGAAGACAAAAACAGAGCCAGTATGCTGAGGTTGTGGTTGTTATATTGTTTGGTTTTAATCTTTTTGTTATTGTATATTCAGTTCATTTTGTTATGTTGTTCCTTGTGATTTCATTTGCATACTTTCGCGTTGATTTCCTGTTTTTCCCTCATGTCGTTCAACATTGTATTCCTTCAGTCAGTCCTGCTCCTCATTACTCATCTGCTCCTTGTTTGCCCATCAGCCCAGCTGCATCTACTTGTTCCTCATCCCTCTCAGTACTTCTTCTCCTGGTTCTCACCTTGTCGTCAGTCCGTCATATTGTTTGATTTGCTGCTGTGCCCTATATGCTCCTCTGCTCACTTCTCTTGCATTTTCTTTGCTTCCTTGTCAGCCTTTTAGTTTCTAATTAAATCCTTATTTCTGCTCATGCTAGTCTTGCCTAATGAATTTCTACAGGTAAAATCTTTGTCAATAAACTTAAATATTTTGAAAAGTATTAACGTTACAATTACTAAAAGTCATAGCACCCATCTCCTAAATAAGCAAACTGTTTTGATAAATGATTGGCTAAAATAGCTGAAATTATGCAGAAGTTTAAGTCCAGAAAGATGTTAAATGTACAGAAGAAACATTCACACAAATATGATTCTCATTACTTTTGTACTCCATCACAGATGTAACATTGGTTGTGTTTTAAGACAGAATTTCTAAAAAATGAAAATTGATTCATATTTATATGCAAAGGTTAGTTTTTGCTAATGGAACATTATAAACTGAAAACATATTTGTGCACACGAGTCATAAAACTGTAAAGGGGGCATCAGGAATTTTTGCTTAGTTTTTTTTTTTTTCATCTTATTGAACATTCATTGTAAAACTTGGTATCTGAACCGACTTTTATGAGTCAGAAAATGTATTTGCTCTGCTTCAGAGAGAAGGACTTAAAATACAGAATAAAAGCTCCTTCTGAGCAGTGTAAGGTTTAATCTTCGCTTGAATTAGCTTGGAACGTGCAAAGATTTTTCTTCTGTGACAACGGCATATAATTCCACCAGGAATGGACAAGAAAAGAATGAAACGATGATCAGAGGAGCACTTGGGGGAACGTCCAGGCATACAGAAAGACTCAATATTCTGCATCACATCTGGTATTACTACTGCAAGCTCTGACTCATTTGAATGGAAAGGCTGAAGCATGTATTCTTCACAGCGTCGGTCTCGTGCATTCTTCATGCTCAGACTCCAGGTTGCACGTCAGGATGTAAAAACAGTCTCGGCTCTGACATTTTTTTTACAAAAACCTTAGACCTCAGAAGAGCAAATAATTTCTTCATTTCTGCAGATTCGAGAGATTCAGTAGTAGCTTATGCACATGATTAAACTGTGTTAAAGAGACAGCACATATATTGTAGTTTATTTCTTAAAATACTGGGTTAAATTGGGCTTTTCGACAAGAATACAATGTAATGATAAAACAGAAAACAAAACAACATATTTTATATATGTGATGTTAGAAATGTACTGTTTGTGAGCTGAAACATCATTTAATTTAAACATGACACAGAGTCAGGCCTTTTCAATGAATGCAATGACGCCCACAAAAAACTGAACAAGGATCTGTTCACGTATCATTTTTTAAAGCACATGATTCTATCATGAGATTGCACAGATCGTGAGAAGAGTGAACTGAGGTCTCAGATGTTGTAAAAACAAAACATGTCTCTGCATTGTGTAAAAATCTAAAACTCAGTGACCCTGTGTTATAAAGCTGGGATTTTTCTTGCTAATTGAACATATCCAAAGTAGTCCTTTAGTTTTCTGGAACATTGGAAGGATCTAATTATTTGTTATTTTTGAAGCTTAAGCTATTGCATCTGAGCTTCAAAGTCTTCAGCTGTAATCAGTCCCAGCCAGTGTATCAAAAATAAACTGTACAGCAGCTGTTATTTCTGAAAGAAAAAAAAGACAATTTGCCGTCTTCATATGAAGATATCTACAGCTGTGGTCATTAATGTTGATACAGTTTACTTAGGATTAAATGTACACAAATTATTTATTTTAAAAAATGAAGGTTAGATCTATGCATACGTGCAAAAGTATTTGTAACTGTTCATTTTTACCTCTTGGGATCTCTAATGTGGTTAATCTGCAAACAGTTCCATGTCTTTCCGAACACCCAGCAAATTTATCTACAAGCTCCTGTAGAAAACAGTCTGTTAATTAGATATATATATATTTTTTAATGTCAAATAGTTTGTATGTTGATCCTTTGTTTGCTATTTGCAGTTTCCTTCTCTTTTTCTTTTTTGGTGCATCTGACATTCTAAAATGAGAACCCAAACAGGAAATTTTTGTGCTATAGAAAGCTAAAAAAAAAAAAAAAAAATTAGCCGAAAATTCATTTTCTAACCAATGTTTGAGCCTTTGACCCACAAAATAAAAATAGTTGGGGCTTGTGACCCCAAATAGTATCAGTGTAAGAAAAGAATCTTTGCTAATAACCCTATTATACCAGAACGTAATAACAGCACTAAATGCCTCAACAACTATCTTACTATTTGTATAAAGTTATGACTACTGTAACAATGCTTTCTACCAACTATGATAAGAAAATTAGATGTGGAGATCATCTGAGGACTCTCACTTGATATTTTATGATCCACAGTGGTGTCCCAACCCCACCTTTGGGAACTGCTGTGCTACCCCTCGTGACACAATATTCAGTGATGTAAACAGCACATTCGCATGCTTGGTTTATCTGTGTGAGACTCTTATATCCAGCTGATGTTGACGTGCTCAAAGCTGATTTTCTATATGACAACGTGTGTGATAAATCAAGACAATCAGTTAAAGACATAAAAACATCATATTTTTCATAAATACAATGGCTCTCCAGTCCCTGAGGGTTTAATCAAACAATCTTAACTTAAAATAAAATGATGGCAGGATTACACACATATGACATAACATCCAGACCAAAACCATTGGGAGGGAAAAAGAGGAGGAAAGAAGACGTGTGACAGAAAGATGGTTTGTAGACTGAAACAAACAGAGGAGTTACAGAAACCCTGCAGGCGCTCTTGTAAGTGTCGGAGGTTATTGCCGGTGCTCACAGGCAGAGCTGCAGGACTGAACAACACAGACTGAAGGGGAAAAAAGATGGAGGGCTGGAGAGGAAGAATAAAAGAGGATGAAAACATTAGGACCAGAGCAGCATATGGGGAGAGGCATTTATCTTCTTCTTCTTCTTTTTTAGAAAACCAGAAAAAGTGAGTGAAAGGGGTGACTAAAAGTCAGACAAAATTAAAAAAAGATGATGGTTTGAAGGCAGAAGAAGAAAATAAATGAGAAAGTTAGAAGGAATACACAGATCCTGAATGCATCACAGCAAACAAACACTAACACCCCATCATAAGTCATGTTGTTGTAAGGTAAGCTGCTGGCCCGGAGATGTTGTTACTCCTGCTGAGAGCATCACACAGAAGCCTTTTTCAAAATAATTACATGATGCAAGATGTCATAATTAACTATGCACCACGTTTAACCTCACTGGAAGACAGCTGTGCTGATTTAGGGAACATTCAGCGATGCATGCTAACATGTAATTGTGTTCATCTGAATTATTTCATTATCTGCGCTGCTGCTGCAAAGAAATGCTCATCAGTCAGGGGAACAAACAGGACAATAAACTTGGTGTAAAACACAGGATCAACAAAGAACACCAACTGTTTCTTCAAAATAGATCAGGAAAATCAGGAGAAAGAGTTAATTTAACTCTTCTGAAGGACACTGGAGCAAAGAGAATGGACAGTCTGAATTTAACAGAAAACAGGATGGAGATGAACAGAATTACATTACAAAGAGTTACAAACTACAATTAAAGCTTAGGATCCAAGTTTTAACTACATCTTGAAGTAATTCCCACATGTCTGTATTTAAGCATTATTGTTCATTTTTATCCTCTCTCCTCTGGAAGTAACAAGATGCTCAATACATAAAATCTGATCTGTCTGAAAACACATCCACCAAGGAGTCCTGAGGAGAATAAATATCTGTGAAAATCTTCTCACTTTCCTGTTTTTGCACAATGCTCCATCTTGTTGTGTCAAATCCACGTCAGCAAAAATCTATAATAGAGAAAAACATTCAGCCACCACAAGTTCAGATGCTTTGACTCATCTGAACAGCTGAAGCTTTAAACTTCGTCTAACCTGAGGCAAAGAAATCCCAAATTGTTTTATGCAGAGATCGCTCTATTTCCAAACGGACAGACATCTCAAGTATGCTAAAGTTAATTGATGAAGAGTGTTTCTTCCATGCTGACTGTCCTAAGATGTGCATTACTTCACCTTCTTGCTTCTGTACATCACAAATATATAGAAGAAGCTGAACAATGGTGCAAAATGAGCTTATATAAAGTTTTTTTTATGGTTGACTCTAATTTAATAACAAAGAAATGACTAAATCTGCTAGTGGAAGAAAAATAAAAACAAACAAACAAATAAATAAATAATTAAATATGAGGGACTCCCTCCCACTTCCAGGGGCCACTGAAGCAGACTCTGTGTTTGGTTTACTTTCATGATCATTTCTGTTTATCTTCCACTACAGAAGGAAACTATCAGAATTACAACCTAAATCTGTTGTTATGAAGAATTTGTTCAACAGCCTGAAAAAGAAGAAGAAAGTTTCCTCCAAGGTGAGGGGGCGTGGCCTGTGTGGGAGACGTGCGCGGATCCAAACTGCGCGTTCAGCGCTCTTTGAGTCATCGTGCGTTAAGTGCGCGGGAGGATGAGTCCATTGTGGCTCGAGGGGACAAACCCGGACGAAGTTGGCGGCATCCCTGTCCTGTGAGCGGACAGGTGGCTGTCATCCGCGCGCGCTGATTCCACAGGAAGTGCGCAGATTCTCCGCGAGCTGCTCTCAACACAAAAACTACAGCTGAGCGCAGCGAGAAGAAGGCAGAGCGGAATCCAAAGTGACTTTTGGAGTGACGCTCGCGCCAAACACGGAGACAGACTGCGCGCGCGTGTGTGTGTGTGTAAGTGTGTGTGATCACAGACCCGACAAGGTGAAAGAGACAGAGAGGGCAGCAGCTGCAGCCTGACAGCTTCCAGCGGAGTTCTCCTCTCCCGCAGAAATGGAGATCTGGAAGCGCAACGGATTTATGTTAGTTGGAGTTTACCTGTGGGCGTCATTATACTACCAAGGTGAGTAAAAAAAAACAACACAGCAAAACAAATGCAGCATTTTCTTGATTTTATTTGATCTGGAAGCTTATCTGTCGGCTGCAGACAGAAATGCGGCACTTGTGGATTTTATGTTGGATGCATTTCTAGTTCAAGAACATAAATCAGGAGTTATACATTTTCTGAAATGTGCTTGGGTTTATTTCTTTAGATTGCCATGATTTGTGGTCATGCTAAATATTTAAACCTACATTTCATGGATCAGTGCGTAAAATCCAGCGAGTCTCCTTAGAGGCAACATCTGCGCAGTCAGGAGGACGTCCCGCAGGTTCGCCAAGTTCCAGGGATCCGTGGCTAGAATCTGCAGCTGTAGCCGTGGAGCTGGGACTCTGTAGCACGCCTGCAAGCCTCGCGGAATGACACGTTTGGTATCATTGTTTGAGAGAAAGAAAGAGAGAAGGTCTTGAAATAGACGTAGTTCCGATTTGAATAGTCTCCAGCAAGATGAAGAAAACTGAATGTTTTCTGTATTAAACCAGGGTGATGCTGGGAGATAATCACATGCTTTGGATGGAGCTGCCATGCATGAAAACAAAGCATTTTGTGACATGTTATTGTTCTGATGCCACGCTAGAATGTAAAACATGTTAAAATCCTTTTTGTCTGGAGTTACTCTTTCTTTCTTGCTGAACACCAGAAGGAAGGATTTATTTTTGCCCGTAAAAGGAACAATTTGCAGGAAAACAAGAGTTTTAAGCTGATTAAAAGAAACATACTCACTGAGTGCAGCATGTCAAGTGTTACAAAGAGTCTGTGTTTTTTTTTTATTAAAAGAGAGAGAAAAAGAAATATTTTGAACTATTTACAAAAGTTATGGACAAATGCTGTCACAAGTGTTTGTTTGTCTAAAATTCAAAATACAAAACACTGAATGCATATGTGAAGAATATGAGCTATTCTGCAATTTTATAAGGCACCCAAAGTCAAAAATTCTTACTTCTAGTTTTAGCCACCTCCCTCTCATAGGGACTCTAACATGACATTGTCCTCATTGTCCAAATAGATTTAAAGTTGTATTATAAACATTGGCATATTTTGACTGGTTATCCCTTAGGACACATTTTCAAGGATTTACCAATCTTTGCAAATAAACTTGCCAGGAGTTAAAGAGGTTGACTAGTTAGAGCTGATTGTTACACACCTCACCATTTTCCTCTCAGCTACCTGGGGACAATTCTCCCCGTTTTAACTGTGTTCACAGCAGTTTCAAGATTAAAGGCAATGTTTCTTTACTAAATTCTTTATTAAACAGAGAGTAACATGTAAAACTAAATGCACTTACTGTAATGTCCCTGCGGGTTAGTATATGTTGGTAAAACAAAAAAGGGAATTAAAAATTAGGATTTCTCAACATAAAAGCAATATTTGCAGTAATGATGAGCGATCTCCAGTGACCAGATTTTTTAATAAAGTGGGTCAACATGTTTGTTCCAAGAGATTTCAGGGATTAGAAATGGTTCCTCAACCTAGAAGAGGGGGTGATAGAGATAAATTATGGTTGCAAAGGGAAGCATTTTGGATACACACTTTGCAAACAGAAAATTCAAAGGGTCTTAATGAAGAACTGCTCTTAAACCATTTATATTTATCTATTTAAACCATCCTGCCACTTCATTGTCCTTGGTAATTTTAAATCAACTTTATGATATTGTGTAATGCTTTTTGATATCTATATGTATACACTTTTTTCTTTATATATTTATGTGATCAAGGGTCTTCATCTTTATTTGTTACTATTTGTGTGAGATTTCCCCTGAGTTCCTATTTGTTTGTATATACGAGTCTGTCTGATGACAGTTCTGATGTCGGCTTCAGCCAAAACGCGTCCAACTTGTGTCCACATTAAATTAAAGTATTAAACAAACAGTGTGTGGTGGATCAGGCTTGTTCTTCGTCTTTTAGAACCGAGCAGCCTGCCAAAGATTTACACATCTGAGTTGTGTGGCAACAGCTGACAAAACTGACAAAGTTGAAATAATTATCAGCTGTTTGCTGGCTTCTTAACAGCCATTTTTGCAGATAACGTGTACCGTGCTGTCCTTATAATGGGAACAACTTTACTGCAACAGCAAATATGGGTAAAAACATAATTTAAATGCAAATGTCACTAACAACGATCCTCTTAGAGGCACTCAGAAGATTGTTGAGAACACTGAGGATCCACAGAAGCATCTTTATCATTTCACCAGAAGAAAGCCTGTTTGAAGGATCCTTGACATTAAACAGCCTTTTTGCACAACATAACACCCAAACAGGATCCTTTTTTTAAAGACACACCTACAGTAGCCCAAAGCCCTTGGTTTATATTATAATATTTATATTTGTCAGTAATGCTTTTACATTTATGGATGTAAAAACATACAAATGGGAGCATAACAAGGATGACTCATGTGTAGGATCTGAACATTTGTGCACAACGCTGATTAGTTGTTGTGTAGACCACTTATTCACCATGCTCAGCACACTGATGACTTTTAGGCTTTGAGATCAACGAGCCTCCTAAAGCTGCTGCTAAAGAGCGGAGACCTTTTTACTTGGAGCTGTCTCAACATTTACTGGGTTGATAAGAGAGTTGAAAGTGAACCATTATTATTAGTGCAGTGTAGAAACATATCAGAGATTTACAATCTTAAAATCCAAACCAGTAGGCTTTAAGATTTTAAAAATCTGCTTGCTATATCATATTTCTGTTTTCTGAAGAATCAGTTTTACATTAATTCATTTAATTGTTAAAATAAAATCTTTGTACGTGTCAATTTTTAGGTTGATGAAACGACACTGAACTACTGACAAGCTAGCAAGCTGCTGAACATACTGGGACACTTAAATGGTCAATTTATACTCCTAAAACTTAGCTTAGAAACAAATAAAGTGGAAACTATAATAATAAAAGTAGCATTTCTTGAAGAAATGCATGTGGCTTTCCACGTTGCATGCCAAAGTTTTAAACAAAGATCTCATGTGATTTGTCAGCACTCAGTTTATTTTTGTGGTGACTCTTAGCTACTACCACACCAAACTTTTGCTCAATATTTGTAAAAATGACAGTTTTAGCAATTTTGTTGATTGTACCAGCCATCTTAAATTGAGTTGACTCCAAAAGTTAATCAGTTGTTGAAGTTCATCCAGTGATTACTTTCTCAGAGTTTCATTAATTCCCAGCCAGGGGTTAATGAGATATTTTGCTAACAGATAGAAAGAAAAATGCACAGATTCACACTCACAGATGGGGAAATACATGATCACCTGTCGATCAAGGCAGCGAGCGATAAAGAATGAGTTTAGCTTTGGCTCTGTTTGCTGCAACATCCCCACCTTATTACCTTCAGGGTATTAATTGCTGTATGTTTGGTGTCCTAAAGACAAATTGTTGCATTGAACCCAAGTTACCATCATTAAAACCATAAATGAACAATTCTGATTTTATAAAAATTTGTTATGGCAAAAGCTTTGTTGCACCTGAAAATTAAAACAAATACGTCACTACAAACACTCTCATGCTGTGTGAAGCATTTTGTTTTCTGCCTTAATTTATAAATGTAGCATGTTCTTAAAACAGTCCTTTAAACTTATTTCGATAAATTGACCTTTTTGATATTCTAAAGGAAAATAAATCGACCCTGTAACATTCACCTGCGCTGCCCTTTGTGTGTTTCTCAGATACGGGATCTGTATTGATTTCTTTCCTTCTTTCTTTTTTCTTTTTTTTTACAGAAATTTGCAAAACAGCTGCTTTAATGCGATTCGATTTCAGAATGTTGGCCAAGTGTCCTCTATGTTCAGATTACCTGAGGCTAAATCAATATTTAATCTGTCTTTGTGGTGGATTATTGTGTTCCTGATAATCAGCAACTCAAATAACATCTACTTTCAGATACATTTCTTTAACTTGGTCATGCTACGACAACAACTGAGAAGATGTTAAAAAAAAAGAAATGTCTGTAAAACCCACAACATGATGTGGTTAATCTAAAAGAGATAAAATAAGAGAATAAGTTTATGCAGAAGTGCAAAGATTTGAAAACGTGAACTTTTTAGAATGCAACTGATAATGTTCTGTCTTTAAATCACAGCAGAGTTTAGTTTTCACGAGATAACACTTATCCCATCAGTCTTCAGTTATCAGACTCAACCAAGCTGCCATTTTCCTGTCAGTTGTTCAGCTCTTGTCAGTATTCACTCAGTATCCGTTGCATTCGCATGATCACAGATACTGAGCTGCATTTATCATGAATTTACTGTCAGTCCTCATACTATTCAGTTTTATTACTGCCTGTAAAACAAACTGCCTGATGGGAGACATTAAAAATTGACTTTTTTGTGGAAGCCAGTTTTTGGCTGACTGGTCCAAAGTGTCCGTTTTTTGCTCAAAGCTTCAAGCTGTTAATGGTTTCCCTCGAGCCGTTTAGGGAAACCGTTACATACTAAAGCAATGTTCTATACTCTTTAGATGGGAAAAGGCCTCATTAGGATTTGGCTCAGTGGAGGAGTGTTTTTACATTTCTTCCCAACTCTTGAGTGCTGCAAAACGTTTCTGAACATGGACCGCAAGAGAAAGGACTTTATAGATTTAGCTTGACTTGAAAAAGGAACAAAATGTGGGGAAAGCGAAACATAACACAGCCCAGGACCTGTAGGTTACATGGGCTGTACTTACCTGGTACCAGACTGTATCATGTGTTCCACCAACTTTTGTTTTTGTGTTGCTGAAAAGTTATAAAGAGTATAAAGAATTGTAAAAGATGTTTTATGGGAAATGTAAAACCAGTATATCGAATTTGAGTCAAATTGAGTCAAGTCAAATTGTCTTTGAGCAAACTTTACAAATGTGTTGCACTAAATTGCAAAATTTATTTTTTCACAGAAATATTTACTGATAATGTATAATTTTTTTTGCTAAGAAACAAAAATTAACTGCAGAGATGCAAGTCTGTAAAAACCTTTTTATTTATTTTTTTATTGAGGACTGATGTTAGTGAGAAAGACGTATCATTGTGGAACTCCTACATATCTTAAGGATATATCTTAAGGAACAACTCTTTTGGTGCATTCGGTACTTTGTGTGTGTTGGTACTGAGTTTATTGTTGAAACTGTCAACAGTTTCTGTCTGGAAGACAAAAGTAAAGACAGAAATGGAAACGAGGTTTGAACATAAAAAAGAACAAACCAAGCATCGGAAGGATGCACTGAAAGAATATTTTGAGAATGTGACTATTTATGTTACAAATATGAGAATAATAACTTCCCCACAGCTAGAAAAAAAGAAAAAGAAAAATCTCTGTTATTTCAATTTGTATTTCTATTCCTATTTTCAGCAAACAACAACCAGGAGTTTGCACACGTAATGTGTTGATAATCTACTCGTGAATGCAGATATCTTTCGGTTTGTAATCTGGTGAAATTGTACAAGGGCTGCAGCCTATTAGAAAACCTTGTGGTTGTTGTTGAACGTTACGATAACCCTATTAATTGTAGAAAAAACAAGCATTTTCCTTACTTCTCACTTTCTGTTCCATCATCATCAGCATCATGTAAACCAGGTGTGGTGAGAGTCTGTCAGATTGATTAAATATATGATTAGAATGCAGAACATGAATGTATGGTACTTGAAATATACAGGCCTATAATTTATTGATTTATTTATTATGATTTAAAACAGTTCTTTGTGATATTGATATTACATTTAGAGATATTGCAATGACAAATCATTTTTGATATATTGTGCAGCTCTAAATTGTTCCCCCAAAAAATATTTTTAAATGGAAATGAGTAATTTGAGGGTGGCACAGCAGTGTAGTGGTTACAGCTGTCGCCTCCTACCAAAAAGGTTCGCATCCCGGCCTGGGGCCTTTCTGGGTGGAGTTTGCATCTTCTCCCTGTACTCACGTAAGTTTACTCCGGCTAATTGCTAACTCTAAATTGTCCTTGGTGTGAGTGAAAGCATGAATGATTGTTTGTCTCGTTTGTCTCTATGTGTCCCTGCGATGGACTTGCGACCCGTCCAGGGTGTCCCCCGCCTCTTGCATAGTGACTGCTGGAGATAGGCACCAGCTCCCTGTGACCCGGAATGGAGAAGCGGGTAAAGAAAATGGATGGATGAATAATTTGATTCCAGTCTTTGTAAAGGTGGCATTGTGGGTAAACTGGTTGTTATTTTGTTGTGGAAGGTAGGTTAAGAAATTCTTAACTGCAGCTCATAAATACAAGAAATAAAGGCTTCTACTAAAGCTTTTAAATGTTAGTAGATGACATCTCTCATCAATCAGCCTAATAACTGCATCATTACCTGGTATTAGGAAACTGACTTTTGTCAGCATATTTCATCTGTTAGCCTCTTTCCCATTCTGTGTGCTGTATCTTAATATCACTGTATTCCCATAAAAATGCTCATTTGTTTTTTTATGTTCTTTTTGTTGTCAAAAACCAACAATAAAAAGTTTCCCCACCTCAGTATTCCATTAAGACTTTGTTTTTAACCATAGTTACTTTTGAAGCAGGAGGAGGTTGATTCTTTACTAGTAAAATAGTTATTTTTTCAATATATTAAACACATCATCAGCTCACATATATATAAATTAATGACAACATGTTGTTATTTTGGCTATACTTGCAATGTCAGAGAAAAAAGCTAAACATGCTGGATTTTTTCTTAAGTGTTTTTGTAAGTTGAGCATCTGAGGACGCTCCAGGCTCCACATGCACTTCATTCTAACCAGTATTTATAATCACAACAAATCAAGGGATTATGTTTTTGTGACTTGTGAGAAGAAAAAAAAGATGCAATTCTCTGCTACTTAAACTAGAAGTTATTTTTCTTCTGCATATCAGAGGAAAAGTGTGTGGAGTAATGTGATCCTAGAGAATATAGTTCAAAAAGATTTTATTTCAAGACTATTAAAACATATTTTAGTCATCCAGGAGGTAATGGGTGAGCTTCTTCTTTATTATGTATCAACAAGATGATATGGTTTCATGCCAGCCACATTTAGAAGTGCATATTTCTGCTTTAACGCCCTCACTTGGCTTTGACGATTCAGCATTTTTTTTTTTTTTTGGCTCAATTCACTCCAAAACCTCAATATTTTTGCTGGCTGCCATTCTCTTCCATTATGCAGATTTCCTTTCAAACCCAGATTCAGGGCTTTCCAATCTGACACGTTCCAACATCCTCACACACAAGTGCACAGCAAGCTGCCCTTCTTTATTTTTGCTTCATTAGCTGATAAACCATCCAGTCAGCCTTTGTGGCTGCATGGATATCTTGGCTGTCACATTGTAATTGCTGGAATATGTTAGGACAGCGGTTAATTTGGATAAAGGTCAATGGGGAGATGATGGTTGAGACCTTTTGGTCTGTGACTGAAACAAGACATTGAAGGATGAGGAGAGGGAAATTTAAATGAATGTTCTGCTGATTGGGAGCACAGTGGATTGTGGATAAAGCAGTTCTATTTTAAATTTGCACTGCTTTCAACTTCCTCTTATGTCGCCATCTTTTTTTTTATTGCTTGAGGTGATTTGAGAAAGAAACATGGACATGTGACACATAAAAACAAGATCAAGAATTTGGATGGAAATAAAAGCCATACATCTTGGCTATTTAACTTCTATTTCAAGCAGGCCATAATAAATGAATACATTTGAAAATTAATAAATAAATAGTAGCCAAGTATTATATATGCCAACCAGCCACAACATGGAAGTGTAAAAAGTGTACAGAAAGTTGATTTTTGTGGTACACGTGTTTGTTGATCTGCTAGGAGGGGCTGGTGGGGGCTGATGTTGTGCAGTTCACTGTTAGACCTCAACAATGTTCAGGTGGGAACTAAAACATTCAGCCATCAGCTCAGAAAAATACAAGGACCCACAACTTTACATTTAAAAACTGGATTTTTAAAAAGTAATTCATTTTATCTGTTAATGGTTTTGATTATTTTGTTCAGCCTATTGTTTAAAATATATGAAAGAGACTCTCCCAACAGTCAGTGTGGTTAAATTATAAACTACCAGCTGCTTTAGTGAAAGAGAAACAACGCCAGGAGCTCGGTGCCAAAGTGCATTCATAGTCTCCTTTATAAATTACTGGGTTTGCTTTTGCATTCGGGGCTGCAGTGTAATATTTATTCCTGCTAAAGATGCATAGCTGTTGAGCAGAAACCCCTTGATGAGACCTAATGAATGCAAGAGAGACTAAATGAAACAACAGTCAACAAATTAAAGCTCAGTGAGTTAATAATGAACTCATTACATTCAATATATCGTAACTTATTCATCATTTCCCGAGGGAAGTGATCCTCCATGAACACAGTCAGAAATGCAGCAAGAAAGATGAGATTACAGGGAGTAAAATGATCAGTTTTTAATGTTTTATTTGTTTGTTAATCTTTTTATTGAATTACTGAGCTGAGACATTAACAGACAAATGTTTCTTGCCAACCTCTGCTATTTCTGTTTTACTTTTTACTTTTTGTTAGTTTTCTTATATTTGGTTTATATTTTCTAAAACAATAAAGCTGGTCAGAGTTTCTTGTGTACTTTGTTAGATAAAGGTTCAAATGAGTTCTTTTACAGATTTAGGCTTTTGTTGTATTCAAAAAAAATTTCAGAAAATAGGATTTACTCTACGATTGACAAATGACCTCTCGCGTTTACCTGCTATATGCTTGTTTTGCAGGCTGACTACATTTCCTTTTGTAATTGTTTATTTATTCCATCTAGGATGTCATGGCGGCATGTACCAGAGGAAGCTGTACCGCGAACTGCTGGTGAACTACAACCGACTCGAGAGACCGGTCCAGAATGACTCTGCACCCATTGTGGTGGAGCTCGGCCTCACATTACTACAAATTATTGACGTGGTGAGTTTTGTAAACTTGCAGCAGGTTCTTGAAGAGGAGCAAAAAGGAATATGTAAATTGTTTTAAAAAGAGAGGTTGAACAAATGTTCTTTGTGAAACATTTGTGCACTCAGATCATTTGGAACCTTTTTTTCTGCTAGTTTCTGTGCGTGGTGCATATAACACACTGTTATTCTTGTGCTCCATCTTTCCTTGAACCTAAAATTGATTATCCAGTAAGAATATTTGTCTTTGAAACAGCATGTTGTTTTTCCCACCTCCATATTCAGTTCAGTCAGCGAGTGTTGAGATATGGTCTCTCACTTTTTGCCCAGAGTGTTTTTCTTGACTGATTTGTACTCCACCTTTCTTCTTTTTTTTTTCCGCCCTTGTGTCTAACTGAACAGACATGCTGTGTAAAATACTCACACAAATAAATCAAACCCTCTGATAATCATTTTAAAACAACAAACTGCAACTTTAATGAAAAAAACACCCTAATTAGATTTGTTTAATGGTGGTCACAGTCACAGGCACAACTTTATACTCTGTCACGCAGTGGCATAGCCATGGAAACAGTACAGTTGTGAGTTGTTGTGAGAATTTATATGACCCTAAACAGACATATGAAGAATATCATAATATGCAGTGAAATGCACTCAGGATGGTTCATGTTGTCTTGTCTGAATGTGATCATTAAAGTATGCTGTATCTTTTTCACACAGAATATCTATAAAAATGCAAACATGCACAATCTGCGCTCTGTTCTTATGAGTTTTAAGCACTGGGATCATTTCCTACACAGATGTACAATAACAGTTTTGATTTATACACCAAATTTACAAAACTAAGTAACAGCCTATGAACTAAGGGCACAAGGAGACCTGCATATTTTATTATCTATGAACGCATCACAAGTTTTTAAGTTAGAGCTGTTTTAGCTCTCACTATATGTGCACTCTTTAAACCTAAATAAATGTGCATTTTGCCTCTGTTTTATTTTGAAATACCACCTTTGAATTTGTCATTCACGAAAAAGAGTTCATTTAAAGCATCTGTTCTAGTCATTGCCTTTCATTTTACACCAACGCACCACACGGCAGCCTTGTTAAACTAAAACCGGTCACAATCCTCTCACTCTGTTGTTGTTCACTCCTTTGTCATTTGAAGCCCACAGCTTTTTAATCGACACATCTGTGGTCTGAGTTTTCTATCAATCTTCATGTTTTATTCCTTCAGGGCTCCCCCCGTTCTTCATTACGTCTTTCCTCTTGTTCCCCATCTCATGCACCTTCCCCCTGAAGACAACAACACTTACCCCCCTGCTTGTTAGCCCCACCACACAGTTGAGCACTCAACCAAAAAAAAGAACATATCCAACACCCATCACATCTCTGAGTCAGCCCTGTCATAAGACATCTCCTCATGCTAACTGTACGCTGGTAAGAGTCAGAATCTGAACTGCAAAGTGTGCTTCTAACTGTACTAAAACAACGTTTGAAATCCTCAAAATGCTCTGAAACAAAAAAGAGAGAACGCGTTAATAGGCAAGACTGCAGACAGAAGGCCCATTATTACATGAATAACTTGTTTTCTTTATTTTTTACAGTTTGTTTTAAAAATACTGTTGCATTGTAGTTGCATGTGCTGCAGACCATGCTTTACCTAACCTTTACGTTTCCTATATATGTATTGTTGTTAAATATGCTGTTTATTGGCTCGATACATAATGGATAAGCTGGCAAAAGCAGATGAATTAATGCTTACTGGGCAGTTGTGAATAATGTAAAGCTGGCTGTGCTTGTGTGCGTATTTGTGTGTAATGTGGCCTTTGATTTCTCCATCTGCTCCCGGGTAACTCTGTAAGTATGAAACTGGGGCACATTGATGCTCACAGACTGAGATCAGGACCATGAATGATAACAGAAACACTAACAGAGCGAACAGACTGGTCACCATGAACACACCAGTGTTCCTTGTTTCTCTGCTCCAACACACCTGATTCAGAGGTTAAATCTCCTCTTTATGTTCTGCAGAAGCCTGTTAATCACCCATTGATTCAAACCAGGTGTGTTGGAGCAGAGGAACAAGTAAAACATGCAGGATGGTGGCCCTGAGGACCAGGATTGGACATCCCAGGTATAGAGTGTCTTTATCCTGAATGCAAACTGGGAGCTGGTTGCACAGGACAGCTTATAACTCACAAACTTATCTTGAATTCTACTTTCCAAAACTTCACAGGTACTATTGCTTACTTTTAAACTAAAATACTAAATAAACAAACAAAAATATATGTATGAACAGTGTGTCTTCTTGATAAGTATTAATATGAAATGATCACAACATTCCTCTGAGCAGATGGTTCTTGCATAAGTGAGAGAACAGCTTTGCACTTTCACATTTAATTCAATAAAGCAGAAAACAGAACATGTGTATGGATACATGGATCTCAGTGTGTTTTTACTAAAGTATGAACACACTCCAGTGTTCAAGGAGAAATTAATCTACATATTAACCATTTTTAAAAGAAAATGGAATCTCATTTGGTTTATTTTTATCACTATTTGTTGATTTAGTACATTTGAAACAATGATTTTTTTATCTGAATTAAATAGAAAAAAATAAATAAATAAAAGAGGAATTGAGCGGTTCCATTTTTCCCCGCAGAGAAGACCGTAAGAGATCAATCCCATGGATGAAAAGCCATTTCTGACATAATCTTCAAGATGATTTGCAGGAAAGCATCAATCCATATATATGTAAAATGCTTTTCTCCTTGACTATATGAGTGATGACTTGCAATAAAAAACACATATGCAGTGTTCAACAAACGCCATGTGTTCATCAGTATCTTGTCAACGTGTCTAAAAGCAGCCAGCAGATATATGAGAAGATTAGTGTTTATAGGTGGAGTGACTGTAGCTTTTGCCTGTTATATAAGTAAAATCCAATGAAACACCACAGCAAGGTCAGGCAAAAAAACAGCAATTCTGAGGCAAAGCCAAATCTTTAGCTAAACAGTAGATCACCCAGCAAAGCGACAGAAATATAAGAAGCTCACAATGGAAGGCTGTTCTGTTTGAGCAGCAGAGAGGAAGTCTCTTTAAAGGAGGTGCGTATCAGAAAGGACGGGTGGAGATAAGGCTGAGGTGTGGAGGGAGGCAGGCGAGTGTGTGAGAATTGATTTTAACTACAAAGAAAAGGAAGTCTGTTGTTTTCCTTGTCAGTGATGACAAAAATGTTATCATTTGTGAAGCTCATTAAAAGCCCCGATGATAACGACTCACTGAAATATGTTGTTTCATTCAGAAACAAGCTTTTTTTTTAGTAAGTAGACACCCGATATCATGAGTCTAAAAGCATCTTTTCATATTCACTCAAGGGATTCTTGGAATTCTGAAGACTTTGATCCAGAGGATTTTGCTTTAGAATTTACTTGACATTTCTTTTCATGTCAAAAAATATATCTTTTTAGCAAATGACTGACAGCTGAAAAGCAAAGAAAGGAAACAAAAGCCTTTGAAATCTCACTTTCTTTGTGTGAATTATTAGAGAGTAAAATGTGGATTTGGGTGATGATCATGTGGAAATACAATAGCCCGTCACATAGAGCGGTTGATAATTAAGACTTCAATAAAATGATAGTTTATTTTCTAATTGCTAGTCCCTCACAGAAGAACGGTGGCACTGTTTGATTGGAGAATCCAGATCGGGTAAAAGTTACATAGGTTCATTTGACTAATAGGTCAAAATTCTGTTCAATCAGATAAATTAATCTAGTTCATGTTTGTAGTTTCATAGATATATGCTTAAAGATTTCCAAATGTTGTTGATATTCTCAGGTGATCAGCATATTTAAAGCATTATGTTTGTATTTGGTGTGAGTTTTCTGTTTGAGGCCAATCATAAAAGGGTGTTTTTACACTTTCTTTATACCTTTATATTTATCTTTTAATTAACAAACAGAACTGGATATAAATCAGTCAGTTTTAAAGATATTAAGCTAAACCCTAACCCTAACACATTTCACAAGATCTCACAATATTCTACAAGATCCTGCATAGAACATTTATAAGGTTTGACCAGAACTTCTCTGAATAAATCCCTTCTCACCGGGAGATGATTTTAGTTTAAAACTGGCATGAAGGGTGGCAGGCGATATGCATTCCTTCGAGGAATGCTAAGCTTTTAATTTAAGCAATTTTTAAAGGTTGTACAATATAATCAAATTTAATGTTATGGTATTTTTAAACAGTTTTTCAGCAGGAATAAAGCAAATCTTTACTGCAAAGAGCACTGACATCAAAACCTGTTAACCTGACCACTCAGGTTCTAACAAGAACAGTTTTTTGTAACTGCTTCACAACATAAAACTACTGAAATATTTTGAGAAAAGAAAGAAAATCAGGATGAAACAACAGGAAAGAGACGTGGTTTGATAAGAAAGGATTTTTGCGTATGTTGGTGAGAAACAGGCAGAAATAAAAGCAGTGAAATATCAAGATTTTATCAGATCAACATAAAAGGAAATGTTTTCAAAGAAGCAGCTGTATTGTTCCAGATTCAGTCATGGGTAGGAGATAATGTGATAAAGTTACGTCAGTGACTTTATGAAAATAAGAGTGTTAAAAAAACAAAACTAAACAAAAAAGGTATGAAATACAGCTGTGAAGTTTTCATTTGTTCATTTTTAATATAATTGTGAGTATTGTTGTAACTTGCATTCAGAAATGTGCTCATATTTGTATTTTGTCTTAAACAACCATAGCATGTCTATTCTCCTCTTTTTCTGTTTGCTTCAGTTGCTCTCAGTTTATTTTTTTTTTATTCTTACCTTTTTCCTCTTCCATTTTTCTGTAAGTAACAGTTTGGCCTTGTGCTGACCCATGAGAGGAGCCGGGTGTTCCTGCTGTCAGAATAAATGACTCAGATGTAATAGTGTCATCCTTTCTTTCAACTCTCACTGACATCTGCCTGTATAAAGTGCTCCATTTTGCTCCAATTCTATTCTATTACCTTATTGTATTTCTAAAAATGGCATATATATATATATATATATATATATATAACATTGCATAAAACCAGCTGCAGAGCATCGTTGTCATTCAGTGAGCACGTCAGCTCTGACTCATTCTGGGTTGCAGTTTGACTTCATGGCCGATCTGTCTTGTGATCTGACGCGTCATGTTTACCAACCATGCAGAATTAGTTTTTGTTTCTTGTTCCCTGCAGCTTGTTTTCATTTACTATCTGTCTGCAGCCATTCCTACTTGCTGCTGATAATTCTGTCTCCTGTTGTTCCCCCTCCAGGATGAGAAGAACCAAGTGTTAATCACGAACGCGTGGCTGCAACTGGTACGTCTCCTCTCTGAGAATTTTCTCTGTGATCAGTGGGATAATTGTCACTTAGCCTAATTTAGAAGACATGTTTGTTTTGTCCTGTGGCCTCTGTGACTGCAACAAAATATATAAATAAATACACCCGAGCTTCCACATCTTTAGGACTTCATGTGACAGTGTGAAGCTGCTGCTATAAAAACTAGTCTTTAATTGGGTCAAGAACAGTTTTTACTGAGTGTAGTTAAATAAAAGCATATAAACATTTGTATTTCTATGATATAACAAAGGACAGGCAGCAAAAACAGGTTTTGACAGATATTCTTATTCAAGTCGGAAACGTCAGTTAGCTTACCCTTGTGCCTATTTTTGCCTTTAATTAGGACATTTGCTTTGTTGTGAGTTAAACCGATCCTTTTTAATGTAGCTATACTCATTAAAATTTGTTGTCAGCTTTCTTCTTGCTGCAGTTTCACCCTGAAAATTCCTGAACACATTTAGACCATTTCATTTTACTAAACTAGCTTCAGTTTTGTCTCAAATGGTAATTATTGCTAATAATCTTTTTTTTTTTGTTAAGTTAATTTCAGCTTTACAAGTTTCGTTCCACCGGCTGGACTAAATATTCACAGGTATCAAAACTGAAGGTTTTTATATTGGAACAAGTTTTATGAAGTGGTTTTTCCATCAATAAATTTGGTTTTGATTTGTTTTATGGCCACTACAGGTCACAGTAAGAGAAGAAGTGACTCATGGGGCTGTTCTTTAGGAGTGGGGCAGTTTTAAAAGATCATAAAATTCTTACCACTCACTCCCAATTCAACCTGTATTGAAATGTTGCTAAAGCTTATCTGACATGACCTGCCTGTGTGTGCTTGCTCAGCTGTTATTACTTAATTGTGGTTCTTTAAAAGACTTTCACTTGTCAGTTTACCAAATATTCCTTGCATAAGAAACTTATTCCACCTACACAAGTTTAAACAGAGCTAATTTGCATCTTTATTTAATAACGGAAAGTGGAAATGATGTTAATGGTACAAGAAATATGTATTCCGACGCTCAGTGACTTGAGAAAAATGTTACATCAGTCCAGTCAGGTAAGTACAACAACCTCGTTATCACAGCCTCAATCAGAAAGGTGTGTTAAAGATGTCACAGTCAGGTTGAGTTAGCTGCTGACTGCCTGCAGGTTATAAATGTATAAATTATTCACGAAGCTACCTCTTCAATACTGAATTCTTCTTTGGCGCAGTGGCTTACGGGGGCTTTGCAGACACAGCGGTTTTGGAGGGGACTTAAGGAGAACATTATTCAGCCTAAGACAATCAGTTAGAGAAGGAACAGGTTTCCCTCCACTGCGTCCCAGAAAATTCTAGATTTACAGTTTTATCAGAAAAAGAAAACTCCAAAACAGAAATCATTATGAGTTTAGGTTTTTAAATGCATGTTATTTTGGTGTCTTCCTCCATTTTTGTTCAGGAAAAGTGCCCATAGGACAAAAAAGTTGGTAAAAAAAAGTAGTCTTATGCATGATTTTTGCACAGAGTAGTTATAAATAATGCAAATTTACCAAGAAAAGCACAATAAGTAATAATAATGTCACAGTATAAGCAAAGGTGGAGACTCTAAAAGCAGAAAGGCCAGAGGCAGAATCATCTTATTAACTACCAGGAGAAAGCAAAGTGCAGCAAAGGCAGAAAAAAGCAACATTATGACACAAATTCAAACACAACAAAAGCCAAAAATCTGAAGGGTTTTACGAGAGTTTTCAGCATCATATTCTGTTTAAACCGGGTTAGAACAACATGGAGGCAAAACACACTGATTTATAACAATTAGAGTTTAAATTGTCTGCAAAATGTGCTAAAAGACTGAAAGAGTTGATATTATTTCTGAGTGGAGTTTTAGCTTTTTAGAGCCATAAGAAACAAAGAAAGAGAAGTTATGTTGAACTAGCCCTGCAGAGCTAAGTGAGAACCAGAACCTTGGAACAACAAGGATTAAAGGAAACTACACAGATATTTTAAGGTAGTTTCACTGGGCTCTGCCTGCAGGAGACTAGCTGCTGATCAGTATTTGTGAGGCCGTCTCCAGAATGTCTTGCAGTGGTCGCAGGGCTTCTCAATCTTGAGTCATAAAGGCTTTGTATTTTAAACATGTTCAGAAATTTTGTGCAACAAATCAATGTTTTCTGTAAATTGTCACAAAGTTGTTTTGGATGTCAAAACAAACAAAGAACCAAAAAAAAAAAATGTAGAGGTTTTCTTCCACTACAGCTTTATTTTATTCACCTGCTCAGGAGCTCTCCGCTGACAGAAAACGTAACGCTCCAGTGAAGTTTGTTAGCTGCCCTGCTGTGCAACGATAAAAGAAAATCAGCTCATCTCCTATGGGTGAACAGAGATTTCACAGACAAAAGTATTTTTTTTTCTTTTCTACTCACACAGAGTTTGTATTGTGGCTGTTCTGTTTGAGGATGCTTTGAAGGGGAAAGACAGAGGAGTCAACACAAGAGAAATGCACACATCATTTCAAACAACAAAAAGCAATCAGTGCAATAAATTGAATCATTGCAACTGTTTTAGCTGTTGCTACTGTTGGATCTGTAATGTGTTACACATGTATTGCACATGCTAAAATGAACTGTCCTTAATCTTCTATTCAATGAGCCTATTTCACACTATCCTAATAAGAACTTTGTCTCTAATTAGTGATGCGTTTGAAAATTTATGTTATGTAACTAAAAATCTGTTCTTAGACAGCTGTTACCCTACATAGCCTAGTGTCTACTTAATCCATTTCTGATAGAGTGCAAAGTTAGCAGGCTGTGATTTATTGTGTTGGCTGCCGGTTGTGCTCTTCTAGCCAACAAACATGAGAAGAAGCTTCAAACTGCCAAGACCCCAACGATGACAAGTGTAGTGATTAAGTCATTAGTTGCATCAGTGCAGACATATGTCAGTAGACTCAGATGAAGTATTTTTGAAGAGAAGATGATTTGTTTGTAATTGATAATTTACTTACATGGACCGAGGCCCATTTGCAGATAGCATTAAAAAATGATGTCATGCAGATACACATAAGAGTCTCAAAGGCAGAGCTTTCCAAATGAAGAATAAAAACACAATTTGCATCCATGAACACAGACATGTAGACGTGTAACAGAGAAGGAGATGAGGAGAGTGCACTGTAGCTATATTAGTAATGGGACAGTGGTTGCTCCAAATAGCTCATCCGAATGCTCCATCTGTGCAACTTTATATACTTTACACACGCTCATAAAAAAGATGTAAAGGAATAAGTTCATGTGTCAAGACAAATACTATTCAGGTTTTACAATAAAAACAATATAAAAGTCATAGAAGCATAGTTTTTTGTTTTAAATGGTTTCATAGACTCAGTTCGGCCTTACTGAATGGGCTCAGACCCAAATGTGAGTGCAGGGGGTTAGTGCCAACAAATGCTGTCTTGGCAAAGTTTCAGTGCCAACATTCATTATGAGAGTTGGAGCCAAAGTGCAACAGCCAGCAGCTAATTGCCTGTGTAATAGGAAAATATTTGACTTCTGATGGCTTAGGATTGATCACACTTTTTAAAAACATGTATTATATTTGGTCTTACAGTAACTTTCTGTGTCTGCAGAGATTTAAAAAAATATGGTTTGATGTACAAATTATTCATCAGCAGTTTAAGCTGTGACATATATACATGTATGCGAATAGTCTCATCATCATCTCTGTTTTCAAATATTTGTTTCAGTCTTGGACCGATATTTACCTCTCGTGGAACCCAGAGAACTACCCCGGGGTTCAGAACCTTCGTTTCCCATCCAATCTCATCTGGGTCCCAGATATCCTCCTCTACAACAGGTAGCTTTTACAGACTTCTTTCTGTTCTGCTCATTATCTCAGAACCTGCCTTGTGTTTTATATTACTTTTTATTAATCCATAAGTATCAGTACCCTCACTGGGGAGTAATAAGCTTAAATATTTTAGTTCATTCATTAGATTCACACTTGTACAAGTTTATGAAATAACTTCCAGTATAAATCTGAATATTACAAAGAGAAAGATGAGATTCAAAGCTTCAAGATGAAAAACCCTTTTTATTATTGATCCTATAGTTTATGAGCTTCATAATTTTTATTTTCTCATTTCTCTGTTAACTTTGTTTTTTGTCCTGTTTCTGTATTTTAGTGGGTTTTTTTTAAACCAAATTCTTTTTTACGCCGTAGTTTGCTTGTTTTCCTGATTTATTTGATGCACCTTGTTTTTTTTTGTGGATTCTGTTTAGTTTAGTTTCATCTTCTGTTTTCACACCTGGATTTAGTGTCCTGATTAACAAACGTGTTCTGCATGTCAGATGATTGTTCTCATTATGTATTCTCCTCAGTTCCTTTGTGCAGGTCATTCCTACTGCTTCCTGTTGTTTTAACTCCTTCTTATTTGTTTAGTTTGGGAGATTTTGATGGTTTTATTGGTTTTCTTACTACTGCAGGATTTTATTTTGTGTATTTTGTGTTAGTCCTGCACTTTAGTCCTACTCATAATTAAATGATGCATAACATAATGTTAAAGATAATTGCATAATATTTTAGTGCTGTGAAAATATACATATTTAAGTAGTATTTGCAACTAAGAACTGTTTTATTTTATCGAGGCGCAAATATTAATTCAGTCTGTCACTAAATATTTCACAAAAATCCTAGTATCTCATAGTTTCCAAGCTTTCATAGTGTTAAGAACTAAGAGGAACTATAAATAAAGTAGGCTTGTCTAACATTTCAGAGTCTTTTTACAACTGTAAACAGAAAAGAAAGACTTTTTTTTAACTTTTGGTCAGATGGAGTCTACAAAAAGCAACTTTAATTAATTATTTGTGTCAGTATTTTTCTTTGGATTGTTGCATTATAACAGATTTGGACATATTGCAAGGATAGTAATAATAAATGATGGCCTCTAAGTCTGTGACCATGGTTCTTAACCGGAAAAAGGTAGAATGCTCCCTCCTGGTTGGGAATAAGTCTCTGCCTCAAGCAGAACAAATTCAAGTACCTGGGAGTCGTCTGGATTCCCCTCCTGGACCTGTTGGCTCTGAGACTCAACCATGGATAAGAAGCATAAAATGATTTGATGACTAGAGATGAGAAAGAAAATAATAATAATATTTTTTATGATGTTTGGAACTCTCCAAAGCAAGACTATTGTTTAAAACTCATAAAAATCTTCATAATATTTCTGTAAACCTTTAGTTGAGATATTTAGCCATTGCTTTATATTTATTTTCATGTTTAGTTTAGTTTATATATTTTATTTATATATTTGGGGCCTACCTTAGTATGAAAGATAAACTGTGTCTCACCGGTTTCTTGTATTCAGAGGTCACTCCAATCTCAAGAAAGAAAAGCTGTTTTCAGCCTGTTTGGATGAAGATAAGGCCTCTGTTATTCCCCTGCTAGACTGCCAGGTGTTTCTGTGATTTCCACAAAGTGCTCTTGACCAGTGCTGAAATAGGAACAATTCAGACCTCCCATGACTGCCAACAAACACTGATTGTGTTCACGACTTCTTTGTGTTTATGGCAGCAATTCTGGCTCTGAAACCGGTTTTTAGATTTCTATAGCATTTGTATACAACTGTCCACATGGTAAACAAACTGTCAACATTTGCCTTTTTGCACAACAGCTGTGACGTCTGGTGTGCTATGATTTTTATCAGGTACATATGAGGAATTTGTTGCCTCAAAGGATAGCAAAAGAGGATAAAAAGAAGTTAAGCATTTGCTCTCCTTGCAAAAAAATGTATTATCTGTATTTAGTTTCTTTTGATTTAAAAAAAAAATCTTTTCTTTATTGCTCAATGTCAAAGGCAAAAGGGTGATTATGTTTTTGCCCATGTTTGTGTTTTGTCTGTAGAGTTAGCAACAGATCTTATGAACTACTGGATGGATTTTAATGAAATTTTTGGAACTAATCATTTGGTGTACATCTACAACTGATTGAAGTCAATCCAATTTAAGATGGCTGCCACAAATAACTGACATTAGCAAACACAGAATTAGCTATAACTCAGTCAATTAATAGATATTGAGCTAAAATTGGTGTGGTAGTAGCTGAGAGTCATCCTCAAACCATTTTTTTTTTTTTTTACACAGCTTGTGAGATTTCCCAGTATCCCATGAAACTGTGCACAATGTAAATGACAAGGTTTGAGCCAAACAGCAATAACTCTTAGTTTAAAACCCTGGCGTGAAAAGTGGTGGGCAAAATGCATTCCTTTAAGGACATTAATTATAAGTCTTTTATTTTGAAGAGTATTTACAGCTTTTTGGCATTTGATTAAGTGCACTAGAAAGGAAATCAAATAGCTGCAGCTAGTTATCAGGTTTTTGCAGTGAAACAGTTTCTCCCTCCGTTGTCACATCAAATAAAGAGCTTGAACTTAGTTTGGAAGCAGCTTTATTTTACTGAACATTAATCATGGTAATGTGAAAGGGAATATCACTTTAGGAGATGCTAAAGTTGCATTTGTCTGCTGCTCTGCTTTATGTCACAAAAAACGGCTTTTTTATTGAGCTGCTGACAGTAAAAAGTACCAGGGGAGGGATATTATGGGACTGTTGATCATTATTATAACTCTCAAACCCTAGCAGATGATATGTGTTGCATCAATCTTTAGCATGTTTCCAATGAACACAGTTTTCTTTTTTAAATATACCCACTCAAAAACTGCATTTGTAATGTAAAAATAATAAAAAGCACAAGTTAATTTAATTGTATTTCCACTCTCGTTAACTCGATTGTAAATTCTTTTATGATGAAAAAGGAAACAATCTCCCGTTGACTCCTGTTCTGAAAGAAAAAAGGAAAGTGAAGGAGAGATGCATGAGGGTTTGGGTCTCTGACTGAGATGACACAGAACATTAAGCTGCTTATAGTGGGGATCACCAATCACAAACAGTAATGGCAACAGTTCTGACACAGACCCAGATTGAATCTGATGTTCTTTGTGCTTTTAGTATAAATCCTGGGAAAATAAATATTTGTTTTTATTTATATGTAATAGGGAAGCAAGCAAGCGAGAGAGGAGATTAAAATTACAAGATGGAAGATTTAATGATCCCCGTTGGGAAATT
Organism: Kryptolebias marmoratus; assembly: GCF_001649575.2. Lineage (NCBI taxonomy): Eukaryota > Metazoa > Chordata > Actinopteri > Cyprinodontiformes > Rivulidae > Kryptolebias > Kryptolebias marmoratus. The sequence continues at coordinate 25,701,766 of NC_051432.1, forward strand.
AGGTCATGGCTTCTGCAAAACTTGAACACAAATAAAAAATGAAGACAAATTTATGGAACAAACACACCCGAATGTGGCTCTGTAGAAGGAGTAAAGGAAGAGGGTGTCTATCCAACAGGGAGGGTTTATTCAAACAGATTTAGGTCCTGTTATATAACAAGACACTCCCTTAACAGCTTTTTTACATTTACACATTACTATTCTACTGATGCAGATAAACCTGTTGGTACCTATTTGTGGAACTCCAAGGTCAAGGTCTTTCACTTTCTGATGTCACTATTCCCCACATTTTTGAACTATAATGGGCTCCATGGAAGAGGCCCCAGGAGGGCTCCACTATTGACAGAAAGACACAAAAAATCATACAGGGATGAACTAAAATGAAAGGACCAAAGGCTTCTGGGACTAATGAAACAAACCTGTAGCTTTTTGGTTCCAGTCACACCGGTTTTTGTTTTTTTCTTGTGTGACGGGTACTAACTAACTTATCCACTGTCACTGTCCATGTTTAACTTGCTAAAATGAATGGACAAAAAACTGCTACCAACAATTTGAAGTTTAAATTTTTTGTCTTAACTGTAGCGTAGTTTTTTTTCACATGATAATGGGCTGCATTTGTTGGCATCTCCAAAACATTTGCGGTCTGGAATATTTTCAGGCTGTGCACATGACAGTTAGCCATGATTTCCAAAAACTGGCTGCTCAACATGTTGCCACATGGCTCCCTGGTCACTGGTCGCAAACACTCAGAATTCAGTGACACTGTAACTGAAAATTTGCCTATTTACTTGCAATTTTCTCACAATTTTTAGTTACTGACTGGTCTCCAACAGCAGCAACCCAGTGAGATGCTACCTAAAGCATCTTGATTTACACGTCTTTGGGCATGGATGCCTCTCCAAAGAGGTTGTCCAAATAGGTTTATAAGATGTAAATGACAATTTTTAGTCTGAACTTTCTCCACTTACACATTCACTTTCATTATCAAAACTCCCTGCTGGAAATGCATTTGCAGTGCTGGAAATACTGTAAACTGGTGCATGAAATACAGCATAAAAAAACAAAAAATATATTGTGAAAGTGTGAAAAATTGTTCTGTTTACAAGACATGAAAAATATCTAATAAAACCTGTGGAGAATCTGGAAATCATGATGGCAGGGAGATCCCAGCGAGAAGTCGAAGATGGTGCAGACTTTTGCATTTTCACAGCCCTTGCAGAACAAATCTAAAAATAAGTGTTCCAGTGAATTAGTGGAAACGAGCCAAGAGCCCCCCGTATTTTTCATTTGCCTGACTTATTGTCTGTTGTTCCTCTGCTGGATGCCATTTGAATTGTGGCACATATGAAAAAGCCTCTAAAACCTGCTGTCTTTAAAAACATTTACGCTTTATGGCTTCAAGGATACAGCACTTTAATACTACAATGGATAATCTTATTTTAGGTGGACATCTTTGACTTTTGTCTCATTCTTGCAGCATTTTGTGTGTGAATAATATTCAGTTTAATTCAATTTATTTATATAGCACAACTAAAATCATTTCGGGAATTATGCAAAAGAAAAAAAAAGGCTAAATTATAAATCCTATTCATACCCATATCTATGATGATGATGATAATGAACTTCTTTGTGCTGACCTGCAACTTTTTAAATTTGCATAGGGGACAGGACTATAAGCTTTCTGTAAATTCTACTACAGGTGGGCAGTAACTTAATGCCCCAAGCCACTGGTCCAGTAATGCTTTTGTTCTGAAATATCAAAACTGTTGATTTTGTGTTACTGCAGGTTCTGGCTGCTGTTCCAAGCCTTTGCACTGAACAGCAGTTTACAGATTGGATCATTTTGGGACACAGAGGAGAATCCTGTCTCAGGACTTCACAGTAAATCGTTTGATCTTGCAGCAGCACCTTCGGACAAAGATCAGTGATAAGCTTTGATGTTACTTCAGCGATGGAGAGAGTTTGTGTCCTCAATCAGATGAAGTATGGTCCGTTTCCTCATCTAACAGAGATAGCAAAACTTGTTCAGACATTTAAAGTAAAACCCAATTAGTGGAAGGATTAGGGGCTTTGAGATTCAGCATGACTTTATAGTACTTAAAAATTTCTAAAACCTTGCATTGTGTTGCAGTGTTTTGTCTTCTTTTTGAGCTAAGCAACTGCAAAAGTTTAAGTTTTCCCATGAGTTTGAATGCTGAGCTCTGTCTTTATGGTGCTCCACCGCCCTGCTTTATTCCCAATATTTATTCTTGATAGTTGTCCAACCTTGCTCTTTTTCTTTTCTTTCACATTTAGCATCAGTTTTACTCTTGCATTTCTAACTAAACATCTTTTCTTTTAATCTACACTCATTCAATTCTGCAATAATTTTTTTTACCGATAGAGACTACGGTCAGCCTAATGTAGGCCAATCATGTGATTCAAGCTTCCATGTGGTTTTCGACAGATTCTGCCAAGTGCTTTGTTTACATTCAGTACATAATATTATTACTGGAAAACTACTGGAGTTAACTATTTCTAACTGCACCTTTTGATATAGTTTGGGATAAGCTTTTTTATGTTTTGTTTCATACTTTGCAGTGAGTAGCTTTAACGTGTCTCAGATTCAGTAAATATTCCTCCTCAGCAGCTCCACAGACAGAAATATTAGACACAGCAGTGTAGTCCTTCTTGCCTTTTTTGCTCTCAAATATTACCCGAAACATCAAACCCTAACCAACCTCACTGAGAATGGGTCCACGTCTCAACGGCCCATGAAGGGATGACACTGTTATGTATTTTTGTGCAGATGTCAGCACGTCAACAAGCACACACTCAAAATGTGATTTCTGGGATAAGGTTGGTTCTGGGAGGATCCCTGTGGGAAACAGAATTACCCAAATGCATTGCTCCTATTAAAATGTCATCCTCTTATGTGTGTTGAAGTGGGAATAAAGTTGAAAGCTTTCTTTGCTATAAATTTCTAAAGAACCGTATACCCAATGTATAAAATTTGAATGCAGTTTGTCCTTTGGCTCAGCAGAATATTTCATTTCCATTTCTAATTTTCTCTGTTTCTTAACTCCTTCGAGATTATACAATTGAAAACATTTATTGCTATGCCAGTGACTGGCATGACATTTTTTTGTGTTTTTGGTTTTCATTATTCAACAGCTCACGTAAAATAAGAGGATTTCCAATAGATGAAGAATCTCTTTAGGGGCAAAATCATTACACCAGGATTCCAAGCTGTCATTACGGTCTTATCCAGAATCTCTAAGATCTTTAACTTCTGTCTCTAAAGATCCAAGAAATTGTCATTCATGCACTCATCCGTGCAGAAAGCTCAAACTCCATTTACTCATTTTAAAGCAAACAGAACCTTTTAGGATTTCACTTAAGTCAAAACGCTACTCCCAGACTCGTCACTTATTCAGGCAGATTACTAAATTTAAACCTCAGTTCTACTTCATTATACTAGCTGTGTGTTTTGGAATAAATTTAATTAAACTGTCCCATAAGTACAAGTGCTTATCCTCAGGAAAAGTAATAAAGTGACAGAGCTGCAAAAGTCTGCAAAATCTCACTCAACTTGCCCAAATACCACAACACCTCTGTATCTTTTGTTATATTTATTTGTCTTTTGTCATATTCACCTAACACAAGAATTAAGACATGATGTTTTTGCTGTAAAATGTGTAGCACAAAGATGAGAAAATCAGTCTCTGTGAATTATTTAAATAATCTCTTATTAGAGGTCTGGACTGGATGGAAAACTTACAGAAAATACAAATACTGAGTCATTAAGCACTAATTATTACCCACCACTGGAAGGGTGGGTAATAATAAAAAAAGAAACTAATCTATAGATGTACATCTTTAACTGAGGCCTTAACTCAGTCAATTTTACAGATACGGACCCAAAATGTGGTGTGGTGGTACCCGAGACTGAACCCCAACACATGCTGAGCACTAATAGATTGCACAGGAATAAAGTTTACAATTTGTTTTTAACTATTTATAGTCAACTTTGTCTGATTATTAGCAAATCATCTCACAACTAACTGGACAGATTTTAATAAAACTTTCAGAAAATATTCTTTAGACTTACACAACTGATTAAGTTTTGAACTCGGCCCAATTCAAAATGGCCACCACTTTAAACTCACTTTAAAAGGACAAAAATTGTTTTCAGTGTCTGACTAAAATGACTACAAATCTGTTATTTCTCAACATAAAAGGATCTTAGTCTAAAACTTAGGGATCAAAGCGTTGGGCAATTAGCATTCCCTCAAAGAATATGAGGCCTTTATTTTGTCTTTATTAGATAAGATAATATACTGACAATATATTTTTTGTGTAAATTGGATTATAAGTCTGTCACTGAATTTATTGACGTCTTCAGAATCTGTCTCAGATCAATCATATAATGATTTACATCATTCTCCAGGTAAACAAGCAAACAAACATAAAAATAACTTCTTAATTGCTTTCTTAAATACACTCTAAGTTAATGTATTCAAAATACTTTTAGTGAATGTTTCTATAACTTATTTATTCTAAGTAATAAATCAATATAACTGTGGCTTTTCTGAGTCTTATCTCAGTCACTTTGTATTTTTTTCTTCTGGCAAGTGGAAAGAAAAAATGATTATGTTTAAATGATTAATTTACAGGCTAGGATTTGGTGTCAGGTAAATCCATGTCCTGTTAAAAGTACACTAGTGCACTTTACTAAAATTTATATTCTACATGTCGAGTGAAAAACCTTCAGGAATAGTTAAGTATGCTCCTCACATTCACCCTCTGGCCCCACTCTCGTATAGTAAGTGGAAGAAATATACTAACAGACAGTAACAAATGACGGTTTGAGTCAAGCTCCAGTCTGGCTTTGGATGAGCATTCAATCATTGTTTAAAACGAGGCACATTCAGGCTCCACTGTACCCCATTCTCTTCTTTTATGGGCAAAAAACAGCAAATAAATGTGTCTAAAAACATTGTTTTGCATAAATGAATGAGTAATTTTTATCACTCTATTGCTTTTCTCAACAGGATTGCTCCTGTTTGTTTTGTCCACTTGGCTGTTCTTATTATTGAGCAAAATAACAATAACTGGACGCAGTCAGAGAATCTCACCTGATAATGGCAGAGGAGGATTAGGGGATTGACATTTTTGTTACAGTTTGAGCTAAAGGGAAAATACCCATGTTTTAACTTTTTTTTTTCTTTTTGCAAACTTTCAATAATTAAATGGTAAATGGTTTGCACTTGTGTAGCACTTTATCTAGTCCAAGAACCCCAAAGCGCTTCACACTGCAATTATTAAAATTATTGATTATCTTGTATTTGTGCCTAGGATGCCTAATTATCATAATTTTGAATATTTTAAACATAAACTCCACAATCATCAGCAGCATTATAGCATTTATCCATCACTTTTAGTGAAACAGACCCACACTGGATTGAAGTGCCATATAATTTATTTTTGAACAAGCCTTTTATTTGATTTTTTTTTCAAAGCAATGATGTATTGATTTGCAGAGACCTTTTCTGAAAGGACACAAAAAACTCAAACCATGCTGGAAAATGCCTCCTGCAAGATTAAACCAAATCTCCTCCATTCACTGTAGGTATTACAGGTGCATGATTCTTCACCCATCAGTCTTTTTATGAGATATTTATCTTAAACATTCATTAAATGTAATGCCTAGCATTACCTGCATATTCCCTGCTGCCTTTCAAGCCTAACTAACATTAAATTACATTATCTCATGTTTAGAAATGACTGAACTTCAGTTACTTTGGTCAAACCTTGAAGACTCAGCTACTACCACATCAAATTTTAGCACAATATCTTTAAAACTGACCGAGTTAAAGTTTTCAAAGGTTGACAAGCTGTGGTGTCCATCTTGAATCAGGTTGACTGCCAATGTCCCAAAGTTGATCAGTTGTAGATGTCAAACCAATGATTACTTTCTGGAAGTTTCAAAAAAATCTGTTCTGTGGTTTCATGCGATATTTTCCTAACGGTGCAGACAAACAAGAAAATGCACAGACACACACAAAAACATTGTTGTTTCCCCTTTGCCTTTGGCAGTAGGACAGGAGGAGTTTTCTGTTACTGATAGAGTCCAAGAAAAACAAGACATGAGGGTTTTTTTTTCAATCTGTGCTTATTTTCCCTGAGTAAATTTTAGACAAACACTTTGTCAACAAAATAATTGTTTGAGCTGTTTTGAAACTCTGTTGTTGTCTTTCTGTTCTTACATTTTATTGACTGTTTGTGAATTTTATTTGTCTCTTTTACAGCCAGCCACGTTTGTTTAATATAATCAGTGAAATTAAACCCGGCCTGTCTGGATTCATCTTTAATCCTCCTCGTGTCACCTTCAGTTTTCTGTTTTACTGTCCAGGTTTCTCCTTGTGGCTCTTTTTACATTTTTTGTCAAGCTGATATTTGTGTTTTTCTTCCTTTTCAGGCTTCTAAATTTTATTTTTTCATTTGTATAATTTATTTATTTCCCTTGCTGTTTAAATGTTTTATTGCCATTTTAACATCAATCTCTCTTGTCTGCATGTAGTGCCGATGAGAGGTTTGATGCTACATTTCATACAAATGTTCTGGTGAATTCTTCCGGGTCCTGCCAGTACCTCCCACCAGGTGAGGTTTTCGGGATATTTTCATCATCTGTTTCAATGTTCAATATTCCTCGTTAAAGCAATATTTGATATTGTCTCCATTACACTAGTTGAAAAGACTTGTGTGATTTTGCATTTTATCGTGAAGGAGTTTTGTTCTGACAGCATCCTTAGTGTTGGTGCCAAGATTTCAGTAGTCCTTTATTTCTTGTTTTCTGTCTTTTAATTTAGTATCTAAAAAACATTTTAGAATTATTTTTATCAGCAAATCAGAAAATGTCTTTAACATTTTGTTGTGATAATTACCAGTGCATTACAAAATTAAACTTCAAGTTTTTAAAAACAACGTTTTCATGACACCGCCCTCCAGGTATCCTGAAGAGCACTTGTTACATCGATGTTCGGTGGTTCCCTTTTGACGTGCAGAAGTGTGACCTGAAGTTTGGCTCCTGGACTCACAACGGCTGGTTACTGGACCTCCAAATGTTGGAGGTGGACATTTCTACCTACATACCCAACGGGGAGTGGGACCTTGTAGGTAAGAACAAAACTTTGGTGTGGTAGTAGCTGAGAGTCATCCTCAACACATACTTTAAGCGTTAGTTTTAAAAACTTTGCTATCAACTATTGTAGTCAACTATGTCTATCTGTTAGCAAAAAATCTCATGGACCACTCAACAAATTTTATTGGAACTCTGATAAATTAATCATTGGATGCACGTCTACAACAGTTTGACTTCTAGAGTCAACCTAATTCAAGATGGCTGAACAGCTAATCAACCTTAGCCAAGACAAAAATGCCTATTACTAAATAATAGTTACTTTTACAGATGTTGAGCTATAAATTGGTGTAGTGGTAGCTGAGTGTCATTCACAACACATACACTAAGTGCTATCTCATCTAATGAGATCTCACAACATTACACAAGATTTGACCCAAACATCTGTAACTCTCTCTTCTCAGAATAAGATCATTTTACTGTAAAACTGCAGATACTTTATACCTTCACTGTATTTCATACAATACAGCCATGATCTTGGCTCTAAAAAATGTAATAAAATGAAAAAGAAATCTGAACCTAAAGCCAATTTTAAGAAGCAAGCAATAACATCTGGATAATATTGTTTTGAGAATCACTGATTCTTTTGACCCCCCCCCCCCACACACACACACACACACACACACATTATCTCTCTCAGTATGATTAATCTATATAATCTTGTGCACAATTCTTGCTCGTCAAAGACCAACAAAATAAGTTAAACCCAAAGACACACACTCACTGACACATAAAGTGATTGCACCCGGAGTATGAGGATGTGTTGGGGGTGGGGTTGTGTGAAGGTGAGGTGGCAGCTGGCTCAGAGATGGTTCACTTAATTCAGGACAGTTAGGAGGTAAGTTGGCCAACCTCAAACATTCCAAGCCAATGTCAGAGCACACACACACACACACACACCCACACACACACACACTCACTCACACACACACACAGAGAAAAGATGTGGCTCTGCAAATCTGCAATCCATCATAATAATAGGCATCTAGCAAAGGCTATTTTTCTTCAGCGTCCAGGTGGCAAAGTTTAAATGGAATGAAATTGGATTCTTTCAATTTATTTAAATTTAATTTCTTTAGGAAGCTCATATATTTTGGTGACACATATCTAGATAAGTTGTACATTTTGATTGTGCTGCTGATTGTGTCATACCAGGTTCTCACTAAGAATTATCAAACAGTAAAAATATGAACAAATAAAAACATTAAAAATGGTTGATTATGGCTGGACAGTCATACTTCAATGTATTATGAAATCAGAGGCACTTCGGCTTGACTTTTATTCACCACTGATTGTTGATAATGGACCACAAAAGTCCCTTCACCTTATGCCCCCTCCCACAGACACACACACACACACACCCACACACACCAACACACACATACACACACACACTTTGCTAAGGGAATGATTAATAGACATGACTTTGATTTCATGGCCATTTCAAAGTGGACCACTTGTAGCTTTATCTCATTCTTGATTAAAATCAATACTCTGGAAGCGCGTGCACACACACATACACCCCCCCACACACACACACACACACATACAGATTGGCTCAAGTTTATATATTTCTACATGCCTATTTAAACTTATCTAACTCTGACCAGGACTAAGTCATTGTTATTTGTTGTCAGTCTAAACAGACAGGTTATTCATCTAAATGAACAGATACGAACCGCAAATCAGAGGTAGTTAAAGATTTGGTAGCGCTTTACATCCCAGCTATGTCTTAGACAGATATAGTTGTAAAAAAAAATCATAGACTTTGATAAAAGTAAAAAAAAAAAAAAACATTTCCTGGCGTGGCATCCACCAGATGCCCAAACCAGCTCAGTCGAACCATCGTCACCATGACAGACCGAAGCTATGCCCTCGTCAGTGTAGATGAGGCCACGATCCGTTGATCCAACTCCCTGTCCATCCTTCCATCACTTGAGTAGAGGACTCTCAGACACCTGAATTCTTTGTTACAAACAAAGAATTATCCCCATTCTGGAGGGAGCATTCCACCTTTTTCCAGTTAAGAATCATGGCTGACTGTCTTTTCTTGGCTGTGAACCAGCCCAGTGCATGCTGAAGGTCATCACTTGAATACACCAACAGAACCACATCATCTACAAAAATTACAGAAGAGCCCCAACAGTTTTCAAACCAGACATCTTGTCCGTTGCTGTGCCCTGTAATCCTGTCAGTAAACACCAAATACAAGACGGGGGACAAGGGACGGCCCTGGCAGCCCAGCCCACATTTGAGACAAGCTGGAGTTTGTGCCAAGGATGCAGACATAGCTCTTGCTTTGGCTATGCTTTTACATCAGGACAGCAAAATATTGCATGTGGTGTCAATTTCAGTGTTTGTTTTTATCGAGAACAAGTAGCTTTCTCACAAAATCCCGATTGTAAGAATGATAATTTACCTGAAACTATGTCAGTTTGCTTGGTTAAGGCTCAAACTGATATTAAATAACAGAAAATGTAAATACAGGAAAAAGGACAACAGTATTTATCTTAAATCTGCAACCAGAAATAGTATCATCCCTATGTTTTCTACTATTTGTTTTATTTTCTTGCTATGAGTGAGAACTTGGTTGAAGGTGGAAACGTTGCAGTTTGACAGAAGAACATCTGTCTTTTTTTATTTTTATTTTTTTAACTTACCAGTATTTTTTCTTTCTAAACAATATTTTGTAACTCTTTACCAATTACCTTCATTTGTTCCTCAGGTGTGCCAGGAAAGCGCAATGAGCTGTACTACGAGTGCTGTAAGGAGCCGTACCCCGATGTGACGTTCACAGTCACCATGCGCCGCAGGACTCTGTACTACGGCCTCAACCTGCTCATCCCCTGTGTGCTCATCTCGGGCCTGGCCATGCTGGTGTTCCTGCTCCCTGCTGACTCTGGAGAGAAGATCTCTTTGGGTACAATATAAGACACACACCAACCCATCCTGAAAACATAAAATAATCTTACAGTAACACAAAATGACGAGGATTCATGATTATTAGCATAAATCTGACAAAAATGTATCTTTCTCCCAGGGATTTCAGGTCCCAGTGGTGTCACAAAAACATTTTTTTTGCCATTGCTTTATGCTAATGCTGACATTACAGCTGTGGATTAGCATTTATGTTGGGCACTAATCATTGGCAGATGTATAAAAATGCCAACATAAACATGGTAAAAGATAATCACCTGCACCTGAAAATGCCAGTTTGTTTCAAATGGTAGTCAGTGAGAAAGTGACAAGGTTATAGTTGTAAAAATAGGAATGCTCCAAAATAAATACATACTTTTATTCACCTGCGTTTGAGTCAAAGCCTGCATTTATTTTGAGTTCTTTCAAGTCAAAAGGCAGACGAGAGATAACACATTTCTTTTCCTGTTCTCATCGTTCTTCAGGCATAACGGTGCTTCTTTCTCTGACGGTGTTCATGCTGCTGGTAGCAGAGATCATGCCTGCCACTTCAGACTCTGTTCCTCTGATTGGTGAGACATCATTCTTCATTAATAATTGTTAATTTGTGCAGTTAAAAAATTGACAAAAATAGGGAGAGAATAGTTCATTTGTATTCGTAATAGAATGTTGAGCTGTTTTTTTTAACTGTAGATTAAAATATGTTGATTCATGCAGGGAAAATTTTGTAAGTCAATGCACCATTTGTTATGCAAAAGATAATGTTTTGCTTTACATTTTCACCCTAATTTAACTGCCTGTAGGGAGCTATAGACACTTAGTGAGCTACACATTGTCACAGCGTGGGAGAGTTGTATGGAAATCTTTCTCTTACCAGGCTGGCAGATTTAAGACAGTTGATCACGATAGGCTAGGAGCCAAAAGAGATTGTTACGCCTGATACCAGAGGGCTGACTGTAACAGAACACTTTCTGCACACCAAATGACTAATCCGTTGTGACTGGGGTTGAGGTGTTCGGGTTTGGGTTTGGACGTTTGATTGCCAAAGCAGCATGTGAAGATTGTGCTCAGCGCGGGAGACAAACATCGGGCTGCTTTGTGCGAGACTACACTGATGCAAACAGGAAAAGACAAGGCAGCGGGCAAAGACATGAGCGGGAAGGCAGCAGACAGAAATGCTACTCTGCATCATCTGGCAGCTCAGTGATGTAAAACAAGGCCATTAGCAAAGTTTCCTTCATGAGGCTGGATGTTCCAAAACACTGCAGACAAAGCAGAACCGATAGACTAAAGTGAAAAGGAAATGCTGCACAGCATTCTGTCTGACAGGTTTTCATACAGCTTCCAGTTATGCTTTAACAGGCATCCAGGATGTTTTGATTGGTCCGATTTACTGTGAGGTAACAGCTGCGTCAAATGTGTGTGGACAGGAAACTACACTTCTGAAAAGCATATAATGTGCAATTTCATGTGTCTGTGGCTTCCACTCAATTTAAGTGTGAGTATTTGTTTTGGTTGCTTTGTGGATCAGGACTCGTGTTAGTCATCCTCCCATCAGCCCTCCGGAGGGTTAGGACCTTAGACTTGTTTACATGGATAAACTTCTCTCCAAAACAAATGACCGAGTCTCCATCCACATTGGAACTGTTTTGTGAATACACAATTTTGACTGATTGATTGTTGATTAATTGATTGATTGATTTAGTCATGTGTCCACACAGACACAAAAAAACAACAACTTTGAAATGCCACAACTGTGTTCTTGTGTGAACAGTCTAAATGTAACTTTTTTAAAACAAAGATGTCATCACCCCACCTCCTGCATAACCTATGACCTCAGTAATGACAGATTACTTTCTTGCCGTTGCCAGTTGCTCAACTACAGCAAAGCCTTTGTTTGCTCTATTACTTCAATGAACAGACAATTCTGACGGTCAATTAAATTTTCTTGAATAAAGAATAGCAAAAACCCTTAATATTACACCAAATAATTAAGGTAAAACATAGGTTTTTATCCATTTTATTGTACTGTCAACAACACTAAAGTAATCTTTGCAGAAAAAGATTAACAATATACACTGAGTATACATTTTAAAGAGGGGAAAATGAGAATAATTTTGAAAGACCAATTTACCTATGTGCATTGAACATTACCAGAGGAAAACTATTCCCTTCATCCATCACTTGTGGGATACTGCCCTGAAAAGCATCCAGTATGTCTTTATATTTGGACTGACAGGAGCCCCACTCTATAGTAGTTCAATGTGACACAAAGTAGAAGTTCCACTTCATTGTCAATCCACAAAAAGGATTTTAGTTTTACTTGTGCACTCACCATTCATCTTTTTCTTTTTGTGTTTACAGTTTAAAGCGTCTGCTCCAAGTCTTCTTTCCTGTTTCTGATGTATTTTTGTGGCAGTGTTACAGCGCCACATACAAGCCTGGCATAGTTACTACAGCGTTTTGGTCATTTTCTGTGTTTCTGTGTGGATGAAAACAGTTTTAGAAACGCTGCTGTGTTCATGAGGAAAAAGATGTGTTCAGATGTGGAATGGGGCCTGAGTTAGCTGGAGTTCAGCCAAGTTTACTTTGATTAGTTCACATGTAAGGTTAGAAATTTGCTGATAAATTCCAAATATTTTTTTTTTTTAATTATTTTCTTGCCCTGTTTACAATCTGTGACACATGAATGTGTTTCTGCTCCTCAGCTCAGTACTTTGCCAGCACCATGATGATTGTGGGCTTGTCTGTGGTGGTAACTGTCCTGGTTCTTCAGTTCCACCATCATGATCCTCGAGGAGGGAAGATGCCTAAATGGGTAAGTTGACAGACAGAAGAAAATAACTTAATTTTTCTGTAATTTGAAAAATGGTACAGTATTTTTAAAGGGCAGCAAGAGATTACACTGGAAACCTTTTTTAGTAACATGATTCTCAAAGACTTGGACATTGAGATTATTTGGCCTTGAAGTACAAACCTCTGTAGGATAAGCTCAGATAATGATATCTAAAGTGATTTGGCTTTCCAAAATAAAATGCAGTAGACCTTTTTTACAGCAGACATTCTGACTTGAAATATCGACTTGTCCAGGTGTTTTAAAGTGAGCTCTGTTTTGCGTAGAGAAAGTTCTGCATGTTCTACAGATAAGTGTGGAGGTGGAATGCATTTGTTTTTAACAATTCCTGAGGAAGTTTTACTGCTTCATCTCACAATGCCTGCCATGAAGGTCTATGCAAGAAAAGTTATAGTGTGGTCTTGCTGTCTCGAGTTTTCAGCAACTTGTTTCCCAAATGCTTCCTTGCTTAGATGTTTATTTGCAGACACAGAACTTTACAATGAGGGAACAGGAAGTTTTATTTATTTATTTTTCCTGATGATGTCATATGATGGAGCTGAGGACTCGAGTGCACTAACTGGATACAGGTTGTTGAAAACTGAACTGTTACAAACTAAATTGTATAAAACTGAAAGCCTGAAAGAAATCAAAAAAAAAAATTATATAAAAAAAAGTAAAGTAAAAACTACACAACTAGCAAAGTTCGAACTAAACAAATGGCTGATAGGGAGATAACAACACAGAAAGAAAATATATTAAGGGGTTAATGACAAATAAAAACAACTGAAAACTGCAATGAAACCCAGATGGGAACCACCCAAATATGTTCATGTCTTTGACCAACTTTGTTTAAGCCGCCTCTGTTGTCTTCAACCAGGTCCGAGTCTTCCTTCTCAACTGGTGTGCTTGGTTCCTCCGCATGAAGAAGCCCGGAGAAGAAGGCAAAGCAGCTGTAAACTCAACAAACCCTTCGGCTTACAAGTATTCACACTCGCCTCCTCACCACACCAGCAGCAGCAGCATTCAGATGAGCACCATTCCAGGACAGGCGTCCACTCAGTCCACCACAACAAACGGCAACATGAACCTTTACTTTGGCTACCACGCAATGGGCACAGATAACCCCGCTTTCCCACCGAGCACCGATTCAGGACTGATGATGTGTGGCGGCGGCAGTGGCGGAGGAGGAAACCACCACAACGGCTCCTCCCAGCCTGACATCCACTTAGACCAAACGCGGACTTTGCTGCTGGAACATATTCCAGAGATCTCCCGCATCCTGGAAGAAGTGCAGTACATAGCGAGGCGCTTTCGGGACCAGGATGAGGGTGAGGAAATCTGTAGCGAGTGGAAGTTTGCAGCTGCCGTTGTGGATCGGTTATGCTTGGTGGCTTTCTCGTTGTTCTCCATCATCTGCACCTTCACCATACTCATGTCAGCTCCCAATTTCATTGAGGCGGTGTCCAAAGACTTTACATAAAGCAGATTTCTTTCCTCAATGGGAGGCAAACAAGAAGAAAAGCAACAGCTAAGGATCTTAACATGATTAGATCTGTTCTTCACAAGAATATTTACCACAGTGTTAACTTAAGTTGTTTTCAGATCAATTGTAAATCAGGTCTTTACATATGCCTCAGTATACATGATCGGGTGATGTGTTTTTTCTTTTAACGCAGCTTTCCTGATATGATAAACATCACACGATCAGAAAGCCACATAGGATGCTAAAGCTACATGTCAAAGTTAATGATGTAAAAACACTAATGCACTTTTCATCCACACCCTCATGCACCACCTCATTTAGTTGCCACCATTTTGGCTTCACGTCTCATCAGAAAAGTCCCCTACACTCTCTCCTGTCTCCCTCTTTCTGTTCACATAAATCCGTCCAAAAAAACACTTTTTTGTTTATTCTGGTCTATATTGTAATTCTAGGCTTTTGTATTTATGTATGTATTGAAAATTTGGAATGTGGTTTCACTAAGCTAAGAAAGAATCTTTATGTAATTAGTTGTAGATTTTAGCATTACTGTAAATTTCATTTATTTCAGTTTCATTTTTTTATGCTACTGTTGATTATAGAATATGAATAAGTTATAATGCAAAACCACAGTGGAACACATTGAACATATCAAATGTTTAAACTAAAAAAAGTATGATTTTTAGGGGAAAAAATAATGTAATTTTGAATTTGATGGCAGCATCACATCTCAGGAAAGTTGGGACAGGGACAACGAAAGGCTGTAAAAGTAAGTGGTACAGATAATGAAACAGCTGGAGGAGCATTTTATAACTAATTAGGTTAACTGGTAACAGGTCAGTAAAAAGACTGGGTATAAAAAGGGGCATTTCAGAGAAGCTGAATCTCTCAGAAGTAAAGATGGGCAGAGGTTCACTAACCTGTAAAACAAATACTGCATTTAAAAATTTGAAACCACACACCCCATGTCCTCTCCGGCAGCTGGTCTTCTCAGTTCCTAGATGTTTACGCTGCTGGAAAACAAAGAGAGAATGCTTCCCAGTGAGAAACATGGTCTTGTCTCGACTTTTGTGAGATGTGTTGCTGCCTTTAAATTCAAAATGATCTTCTTTTTACTCCAAAAATGATACAATTTCTTACTTTAAATATTTAACATGTTTACTGTGTTCCATTGTGAATAAAAAATGGGTTTATAAGCTCTGCAGTTCATTGCATTTTGTTTTTATTTGGATTTTACACAACGTTCCAACTTTCAGAAGTGGGGTTGTACATACATTGTGATGTTAAAAAGTGGCATTCTTCTTTAACTTTTAAAGTTTCTCTTCATTAACAGTCAAATACCTCAATCTATTCCATTAAAAACTGCTAAACTCAGTTCTTCTCCTGTTAGACTGCTCTTTCACTGCAATCTCTTTTGTCGTCTCAGTTTTTCTAACCTGTAAACGTTTCAGTTCCTCTATGAACAGTTCAACTCAAGGCTCTGCTACCTTAAATGTAATGAGGAAAGTTTTATCAGCAAGTCATACTTAATCAGAGACTTTCTAGTTAAGCTTTCTCAAACTGTGAAACTGTTCAAAAGGTGATTTTTGAACATTTTTTCTTTGTTTCTATATATTGTGCTGATTCTGTATACTTTGTGCAGTTTGTGATTAATATCTCTTCCCATTCCGTATGTCCTTCAAAGGCTGGTCTGTTTGTATTGCAATATTCTGATAGAAATCCAAAGTGATGCAAGAAGATCAAAGAAAGGGGACTGAGGGGACATCACCCCTGCTGAAACATCCTAATCTTTCCTTTTTGTTTTCACTCTTTAATGCTCAGCAAAAGCAAACACTTGCCTCTAATCTCTAGAAGCAACATTCAACGAGGATTACTGGGTGACTTGATGTAACAGTTTTGTGTTCAGCCTCATCATCTTTCGCCACTCAAGCGTCCTCTCTGATCTTCGCTGTTGTAAGACTCAAGTGAATTACTACTTTTCTTGCACAAAGGTGAACTCTCAGACTGACAAGTGGTTTAGGGGACGCAGGAGGAAATGAAATTTATTCACCTTTTTGACGGGCCAACAGCAGCTTTGTAAGTCCATCTGCTAATGATGGACTCAAAAGAAAACGGAAGGCATTTGTTTGAAATGTAACTTCAAAACTGTGAAATATTGATCATCTTTTTTTTCTTAATCTTCCATACAGTTTTGCAAAATGGTCATTTTTACATTTTATTTAACAAGTGAATTGATGTTTACTCTTGTAAAATGTTCTTAAACTGTGCTTCAGATGCCACTGTTGCAATGTTAAGGAAATAAGTCACTGGCTTTTCTTCTGCAGAGTAAGATGTGAAAACCTGTGAGGCAAAATGTGCAGCTGCAGTCGGCAACCAGCAGTGGTTTCATCTGTCACTGCCATTTTGCTGAAGGCACAAAGAGGATAACTGTTCACACCTTTGACCAGCTGTAAGCAGCTGACCTCCTTCTGCCTTCAGATACTGAACATCAGTCAGCATCAGCAGAGCTCGAGACAGTCAAAGTTCATGCAGACAAATGTATTTATTTAGCTTTTAATTTACCAGGAAGGTTCTGCTGAGACAAATTATCATTTCTTCCAGGGGGTTCTGGTCAAGATGGCAGCATAAATACAAATTAAGAGCAATCATATAAAAGTCTCATTACTAGAAAATAAGACAAATAGAATAAAGGGAAGCATGGGCTTAAACATGAAAACTATAAGGAATAAAACTATATTTAATAAGACCAGTAGGAAAAGGGTCTGAGCTGCTGAGTAATATATAAAAAAATTCTCAATCATTGACTCCTCCGTATAAAAAAAATCTATTTATGTGAAACACTTGACAACTTAAGAAGTCATTTAGACGACTCTACCTCTCATGTTCTTTTAATGCTACAAGCATCAATCAATATTTGACCTCGTCTACACTACTCCAAATATTTTTGAAAAACAAGATTTTGTGCTGCGTTTGCACCTCAGGTCTAAAAACTACCTTGCTGGAGATAAAAACAGAGATTTGAAAAAAAAAATCTCTTTCCAAAGTGGAATTTTTGTTTAAAACTTAGTTATATCACAGTCACTAGTCTTTTGTAATCCTCATCAGACATGTAGAATGAGCGAAACATTGTTCTGAGTTCAGAAACACACTATTTGTACTAACTAATTATAAGTAATCCTAGTTTTGCTACACTAATCAACCACATGACTAAAAATACAATGTTTATTTCATACATCCATTAATACTTTAATTTATGCTCAGTCATGTCCTAATTGTATTATGTTCACACACACACACACACACACACTCTTTTTTGCAGTCTTTAGCAACATCCTTTACGTGCACAGGCCTGAGAGTGGGTTTCAGGCTGATCTCAACACATTCCTTGACACCCCAGAAACAAAACCAACACCAGAACCATTCATACTGATTATTCACGTTTGCCTCGCTTTATCCTGATGCTGTCACAATTAGACTTTTATTGTAATTGAGAGGAAATTGTAAACTGTATCAAAGAAAAGTAGATAAGTTACAGTTGGGAATAGCTTTAGACAAACTACGATTTTTTTTTCTGTATTTTGATATGTTGTTACTGTTAACATTCCTGTCACCCAGTGTCACAGTATGAGTATTTCAGCATTTTTGTTAGAAACATGTGTATCTTAGTCATATTGAGTGTGTCTTGGTGGTCTGTGCCTCTCTGCTCAGTTCTGTTTCGCTCAGTTATTCTCCTAGAATATTGTAACAAAAAAACTCACTGCACATGACTATTTTGAGAGAAATAAAGTGGAAATGTCAAAAACCTGTTAGTAATTGGTGGGCTGTCATGCTACAACACTGGCAATTATCTTCATTATGTACAAATCCTGTCCCCGGAATTATTAAACTCTCTTCATTCTGTCAGCGAGTGACTGGTTTAATACCAGGCTTCTTTTGTCAGTTTGTCTGGACAGAGTTAATCAAAGCCTGTAAATACCAAAGCATTGAAGACTGAAAATTATTGTCAAATTTCACAGCTTTAAAAAAAAACATGTCAGATTTACAGAAAGATTTTTCTTTGAGAGAATGGTTTGCTCTAATGATGAGAATTTAGTGACAAAAGTGAAATATTTCAAAAGTAAATATATAACACAGTTGCTGAATGTAAAACAAAAGAAAAAATTACAAACAAGGGGGGATGAAGTGACAAACTTTTGTCTAGAGTTAAACGACTCTTTACTTTTCAACATGTAAGGCTTGTCAGAGTTTCAGTGTGTCTTTAAAAAATGTTAGATAGCCGTTTTCTGTTTATTTGTTCTTATTTATTTATGTACTGTATTTGGATCAAATTCAAAGTAAATTTTACAGTGAGAAAAATGAATGTCACATTTCAACCCACCGCACATTGTTGTGGTTTATGCCTCTCTGCTCCTGGAGCTGATTAGTTAGCGTGAGCTCAGATAGGAGATCGTGCAACAGTTATTAGACCTTCCTCATTTTCAAGCAGGAAGGCATGACTTAGGAATGACAATCTCCTTACTGCATGTGAATTTATTCACAGCAGTTTGCACACACACCAAATGCTCCTCTGTGGAGTGATAACATGTTCAAATTGGCCAAATCTAATCTCAGGGTTCACTACACACAAACAGGCTGCTGTTGGTGGCTGAAACTGTGCCACATTGTAGAACACTGTGCACGTGCGCACACACACACACACAAATCCTACATCTGCAAGCAGGCTAACCTGACAATGTCCCCATTCCACCGTTTCCTGCAAACAGCCTCAGTGCTGCCTTGTTTTGTTCTGGTCCAGAGGTGAAACACACCACCGGGGTCATGGAAGGGTTTACACAATCCTGACTCAGCTACCACATCAAACTCAAGCTCAAGATCTCTAGATTTGACTAAGTTATAGTCATTTTTGTGTTGACAGGTAGGATAGCTTTGGTGGCCTTTTTAGGAAGGATTGTCTTCAAAAGTTAGTCAGTTGTAGATATACATCAAATGATTACTATCTGAGAGTTTCATTAAAATATGACCAGTGGATAATAAGACAGAGACAAACAAATACCCAAAAACAGCATTATTGTTGTTATTATTATTTGTTAAATTCCCATGTTGGCAGCTGTTTTGGTATTTCTGCAGCTGTTGCCATTCTGTGCATGCTTAATTTCTCATCTTTTATTTCTGAGTTTTTCTTTTCTTTCCCCTTTAAACTAAACACCTAACTTTCTGTTTTAGCCCATCTGTTTAAGACATTGTTTATGCCCTCCTCCTCCTCCTGACTAAATCCAGTGGGGTAGAATTCTGTGCATGTGTGGGCGATGATGTTAATCAGGTTTCAGAGTCACTGAGGCATATAATCTCATTTACTCTTTCAATCCTTTTCCACCTTCTTCATCGCAACTTCTTCTCTTAATAACAGCACAGTACATCCAGTTATTCATAGTGTATAATCCCAGCTCGTAACAGGATTAATTGGTACAAAAAGGAGGTTAGGGGGTCAGTTGATGCTGCTGTTGATGATTGAAGAGCCACAAAAAATCATGAACGTGTAAAGACTTGTACAGTCACTCCACATGCACTATTATTATTGAACAGGATGAAAACTGCCCACATTTAATCCGAGTCTCGTAAAAGTCAACAAGACAAGGAAAAAGGGGCACAATGTCATTAAAATTTGGGTGTCTTTAAATAACTTTTTAAATGTGTTGCTGTGGGGATGCTACAGTGCTTTATGGGCATCGGGATTCTTCTGGGACCTGAAAGTGACTCAGTGACTGAACTCAAGCACACTGAGGTTTATCATTCCTTCTGAGGATGCAGACATTTGCAGTCTGACTGAGTTGCTACCCATCATTTTATGAGCTAATGCAATTCTCCACTGTTTGTTTCATTAGCATCTTTGTGTGTGTGTGTGTGTGTGAGAGAGAGAGAGAGGGTCAGTTTTAGAGATTGTACAATACACATGCTCTAACCAGTCTTACGGAAGAACGGCTTAAGTCAGAAGAAATGAACCAAACACAGAGAGGTAGTTCAGGGTAACAGAAAGAGAGAAAGAGACAAGAAGAGCGGAGACTAAAAAATGTTCTGGGCCCCGAGGACAAATGCAAAATGAACAAATGTTATGACTGTTTTTCAACTATATGAGATAAGACACAAATCTAATATTGAAAGATAAATGAATTCATGTATATGTGCACAAAAATGACAAAAAACAAAGTTTTAAATATTCTGTTCTCAATGTCTGTTAGAGTCAGCAATGCAAAGAAAGCTTGAACCTGAAAGAGGAAGTGAGTCATAATGCATATTTTCCCACTGGATTTACTCATCTGTAATTCATTTATATGCTTTTTGTTGGCTTCTTTGAAACAAATTGCACCCAATCTATAAACAATTGACCATAAAGTGTGTTTCTGCTGCACTTTGATACAGTTTCTCATCACAAATGTGCTCCTGCTTGCTGAATCTCATCAATTATCATGTGAACAGCAGTAAAAGCAGTACTTTCTCCAACAACATTATTGGAAAGATTACATACAATTTTACTATGTGGTATAATTCCTTCAGATATTAATGAAATATATTTGATAAACTTTGGTTGAAATAGCACAGAATTCCTCTTTGTCTTTTAAATACAATAAGGTTTTTAAATGTCTGCACGATCATTCAAACCTGGGTGGAAGATGTTCTTAGGAACGGATGTCTGATGGAAGACGAGGCTGAGTTTGCCCAGAGGGGGGAAACTTAGTTGTTTAAGAAGCTTTTATAGATTTGGTCCATTTGTAGTGACATACCCATTAGACCTTTGACTGTTTTTCAGCAGAGTGTTAAAAAACATCTGGGAGACAAATGTTACAACATGATAGTAGGGAGAAGTGAAGAAATATAAAAAAGAAAAATAAAGGAAACAAACTTTAACGCTGTTTATGAATCTGTGTCCCAACTTTCTGTCCCATGTTCTTGTGTGCTATGTGTGTTACCCTTTGAACTCTCAGCAAGTTATTGAAGGGATCTACTTCCTGCCCCTAAACAGTTGTTAGGAAGTTCAAATGGCCAGTTTTGTTTCTGACAAACTTTGGATATATAGGCTCACAGTGTGACTGGCTTGCATAAAATGCTTTTGCTAATGTTGTTATGATGTAATTCTACAATGCATACGTAATACATATTTTCTATATGTGTACCTGGTAGCAACAGTACAGATCCAGCAAGTTTTCAGACTATGTCATCATGACTTTTACTTCGGTTATACTGAGGATTAATATCCAGTGTTGGGTTAATTAGTGTCTTGGTTTCTTGAAGTTGTGGAGGCATACACACGTTCTCAGAAAATAAGGAACTCCACATTAAAGAACATACAGAATTAGAGTTAAAAACAATTCTCATTTCAAATACCATTTTTTCCCCGCATATTACCAAGAATAATACACAGAATTTGAAATCAAATACTGTACTTTTTCTGTAAGATATTACTGCTTTAATATTACTCCTCACCTGGAAAGTCAAGCTGGCATTCTCATGCATAACAAAAACCTCCAGGTTGTCCACGATCGAAAGATCCTTGAAGTATCTCCTGCATTGCTGTAGTGCATCTGTTTCTGGAGCAGAATTTATACCTTGCACACAGAGGGGGGATAACATTAATCCAAGGAAAATATAAAATATGCTAGCAGAGTTTTGCACTCTCTGACTTGCTGTGGTGTACTGCATTTTTTGAAAAATTATTTCTGTGCTTTGTAAATGTAGAATAGGAGGGAGAAAGAAAATGAAAAAATAGCCTAAGGAGGTGTAGGTGTAGCCAGGCTGCAGAGTTTCAGGAGACAAAAAGCCTTTGAGGATTGTCCTGAGGCATTGTTTTAAATTCCACTTAAAAGTAGCTTTAAAAATAGGATGGAAAGTATTACAAACTTTTTAAAAAACTATAATCATGTGTTATAGTACATGTAGTGGTCTTGTGTTTAGGTTCAATAATTGCATGATTGCCTTTATTCTTGATTTAAATCAACACAGCAGAATATTCAAGCTGAATTTCTTTAATATTGTGTTAAACTTTAGGTAAATGAACACCATGAATGTGTAGCTCAAGGCTGAGGAACACAAAGACCCCATCTGTATTCTGATTGAAGAAACCAGTTCTGAATTGGTTTTAGCATCAACATATTACCTGAAAGTAAAGGTTCAGAAAATATAAGGAGAAAGCACCTAACTGAGCTTCTAGTAATAAAACAGATTAGCATAAAGGTCAAGACAAAGCAAATCTAAAGAGAAAGATGCAACTAAACTACCAAACAGGAGGAATTTTAAATTACTATAAACAGTAAAGTACTTCAAATGCAAACTCTTCCAACAGGTGCACATAGTTTTGTAAGAAAGGAATCAAATAATTATAAATGAAATCAACTGACAATGCTGCAGAGGTAATAGAGGCTTACTTTTTTCTAGAAGAGAAATTGCTTCTTTAATGTAAAAAAAACTTAATTTGAGTCTATTTTTTTTCTTTAAAATAGTGTGGCTTTGGTTCTTAAGGACTCATTACAGAGGAATAAACTAATAACACAATTCTGTAAGAGACATCAGCATCAGGCAGCATGTTTCTCTGAGACTGAGCAAAACTCAGAATTTATTTGATGAGTAATTAAAAACCAGATAAGAGAAACTAATGAAGTTCAGAGCTATTAGATACTGAGAGTCATACCTCTCAAGTATTTACAATAACTTCCAATAAGGAAGAAACTCAGATAATAAAATCCACTGGACATTTAATTTGTATTATCAGTCCCTAATTTAAGAATGTTATATGTAGTAAAATAATAATAATGTAATGTAATTAAAACATTTTTAAAATATGCAAAATGCTACCTTCAGTTCTGGGAAAATTGTCAAGTAAAACATTTCATTTTATGTTCAAACAAAGAAAAGAAAACGTGTGTTTAATAAAACTTGAGCTGTCTGAGGGTTGTGTGCTCTTTAAATTTGATTTCTACAAATAAAGTCAAATGGAAAAATGAAGTGAATTTTTACTGACTGGAAACCGAGCAAACATGGGATCAAGGCTGCAGGACAGAATAAAAACAAGTTAGAGAACTGTCCTGTTTTGTAAAATCAGGAAACATTTGGCTTTTTTATATTTTTAATGAAGCTCATAATATGTATCTTGTTGAGACAATTTTTTGTTCTGAATCATATGAAGATAAAACAACAGACACCATAAGGTGTCTGTCGGTTTTAGCCAAATAACTTCAGGTTTCCTGTAAATTTAACACACACTTTAGGTATTGCTCTTTGCAATTACACTTTCCAAAAGACCAAAGGAGCATACTTCAACAACACAGTCTCATATCTATAATATTAGAAAATGTAAACTTTTATAACTTAAACCTTTATACATTTAAACTTGTATAATTTAAAAACAGTTGCAAACATAAAAGCTAGGACACATTTAACCTTTCCTACTGTTTTCATTTCCAAATGAGCCTTTAAGAGAAAGAGCCTTTAGGTGAATAAGAGACACAGTTTACCAGGAGAGACTGATATTAAATGTTCTTCCATGCCATTTACATGATGGAAGTTAAGTGCCTTTGCTCTTAAAAAGTTGTGCTACGTCTAAAGCTAGATTATCATTTTGATTTCTTTATAAATCCTTTCCATAATAACAAATTATTTCAGACTTATTTGTGATATAGATCAGAGCATCCCAAGGGATGGTACTATCTGTGCAGTAGAGGTTAATGTTGAGGAGAGTGCATTCTCTGTCACCGTCATTAAACTCAGAGTGGATGTTCCAGCTCAGCGGACCAAATGTCTTCCACTCCTAAAGCACAGGAACACAAGATATATAAATATATGAACAGAAAACAATGCAAACACTATCAATATGTGTAAAAACTAAAAGATAGTGTGTGCCACAAAAAACCAGGCAGTCTTTTTGTGGATTACGGTAATGTGCGTGCACAGATACAAAACATAACATTACTCCTGACACTGTTGGGCTCTTTTTGCTTACAGCATCATGTTATATTTAAAAACCTGAAAGTATTTGTCACCATGTGTACACAGAAACCTAGCATGAGCAGCATGCTAGTGTTGGTGTCTAGAAAGAACATATGGGAGCACAGTATTCAGGTAAGGATATGTTCTCAATCCAACCAAGTATGTGTTATGAATATCTAAAAAGTTTAAAAAATAAAATTAAAAAAGAAGTTTTGAAGCTAAAAAAACAATTTCTGTTTTGTATTATTTTAGTGAAATATGAGCAGTGCCTCGGTAGAAACAAAAACTTAAACAGATGTATCTGGTCTGTCGTATAGACTGGGGGGTATGTTTGTGGTGTTCCGAGGCTCAGTGAGGGTCTTGATGAGCTTCTCCATGGCTGACATCCAGGAGGCAGCCAGATGGCATTTCTGGAAGAAAACCCAGTTGCCATTCTTCATTGCTGCTTGGATCATTTTCTCTGCTATAGGCCCCTGGGTTGACCCAGTGAGCTGGACCCAACTCTGATAAATACCAGACATAAAATCCCGTAGTGATAATCTGTGCACACCTGTAGAATAAGATAACTATGATAAATATTATTGGGTTTTTTTCAAACAGTAGTTTCGGGGAAAGTTGGCAGAACTGTAGGTAATACATACTTCACTGACAGTTTCCTCCACACTGCCTTCAAGCCTTTGCCTCAGCTACACCCCTCATTTATTGTCTTATTTATTTTACCTGTTGAGACACCTTTTCTTTTTTTGCTAAACACTGAAAGGCACCCATGGGGTCAAATCCTGCATTAAAGATGAAGACCAGCAGGATGGAAGGAGACATTTCATTGTAAATTATAACCTGTTTTCCAGTGATGACAATCACAAACTCAGTTACAACTAGCACGACCTGATCAGAAAAAGGAGAAGTTAGTGATTACAGCAAACAGGACAGACTGGACACAAGTGAGCAAGAAGAAAACTGTGATGTTGTTTTTAAAAAATAAACTTCAAGAAAAGGGCAGACATTTGGACATTTTGACTGGACTTTGGGGGGATTGTGTTAAAGGCTTAAAGAACAGCTTTATATCAAAATTAGCCTGAAATACAATCTAATCACAGAAGATAGAAAACAGCTCAGCTGCACTGAACTCTATTCTGTGGTTCTATAGACTCGAAAACAAAACCTGTCCAAGACCTTTCTAAATATCTTTATTGATTTAATCCAGGCTCACCTTATCTTTCATGAAGCTTTTGATAAGAAATAGCTTCTAAAAGGACCTTAACTTCTCATTCCAGGAGATTTTAATCTTCCATTTCTTTTCCTTGGACTCACAAAGAGAAGGGAACTTTGCTACATAGCCTTCATAAATTTCTAGTTTAATAGATGCCTGAAACTGACCTGAAAGAGAGACAAGTAATGAAATGCATCACAAACTGCTGACTTTTGCACCACAGTAAATATGCGATCACATACAAGTCAAACAGGTTAAGTGTGTGTAATCACCAGAAACATAAAGTAGTAAATGTGCAGAATGTTGTTGGATAAACCACAATAACAACTAAATTGAGTTGCCCAGCTTGACATGGATATGCATTCTGGTGATACCTTCAGAAATGCCCTTGAAGCAGGAAAGGGAGTCCTCCAATTCACAACATGTCTTCCAGTAAAAATCACTTAGCCACGGGGCGTTTGGCGGATCCTTATAGCCCTGGGACATATGGGAAAAAAGATGAATGACTAACCTTGAGTAGATGGTCAAGATAAAATAAAGGATGTCAATAAAAGTGTAAAAGCAGAGTGATGGAAAACATTTTTGGGAGGTCAATGAACCAATGGCAAGGAGTTTAGATGACAGGTTAATTGAAACTGTGCAAGTTGCAAAACAGTGATTATGTAGAAGAAATGAAGGATAGCTTCATCAAAGAGTTGAATTAAAGAACTGATTGAGAAAAAAAAACATAAAAAAGTGAAAAAATCTTTATATGGCTGCTTGAGGATTTTTATATTGTACTCACAGCATTCTCTGAATAACCAGTTTCGACCTTTGAGGCCTGGAGACTCTGCAAAAATTCCTGATTCTCAAGAAGATTACCCTCAGCAGTAAAAACAAGTTGAAGTATGTTGTTTTCAATAACCTTCAGTTGATTGTAGTCAACACTGATGTGCACAATTAGGATATTCCTCTGATCCTCAAGATGTGGGC
This sequence comes from Kryptolebias marmoratus, assembly GCF_001649575.2. NCBI lineage: Eukaryota > Metazoa > Chordata > Actinopteri > Cyprinodontiformes > Rivulidae > Kryptolebias > Kryptolebias marmoratus. Next base: position 25,728,335 of record NC_051432.1, read on the forward strand.
TTTCAAGACGAACCTCATCACCTGCAGGAAGAATGGAGTCATTAAAAATTAAGTCAAAAGGTTGTACAAAATAGTGCAGAACAGAAATGATGGTACAATGGTTAAAAAAAGTTAGATATTCACAAAACCTTCATAGAATACATTATCACAGCATATTGTGCAGTACCTATAATCAATTAATAATATAATCATAATCATATATTTTAACACCTTTGTCCAACATTTTCAAAATTCCAGTTTAACAAAGTATTTTGATTTAATCTGCTTTCCTCAAAAATATCAGCAGTTGACATTAAATCCAAACAGACCTTTTCAGGTATGAAATCAGGGTTGCTGCTGTATTTTTTTTGCAATTTTACAAGGATCTGAGGCTTGATGTTGTCCTTGTCATCCTTGTCAGAGTCTTGAGGAAATTGCCATCTCCAGGTAATTGTTTGGCACTTGGCCAGACTGGTGTGTGAAAAGAGACAGATCTTTGTGAAAATTTACAAAAAAAATTGCAACTAAAAAAATTCTAATCAATGGGATTAATTTGAGAGCATACGCGTCAGAGTTTATACTGTGACAAAAATACATATGTTTAAATTATTATGTAAGATTACTTTTTAAAATATCTGGCCAGCTGTTATGTTATACATGCATAATTTAAGAAACAGAACAGAAATGTCATGAAACTGTGAAATGCTACTTTTAGAAAACCAAGGCAGACAACACTGTAAAAAACAACATAAGCATTAACTAAAAAATAAATTATGATATGCAAATACAATTACTTTTAAATAGATCCCATGGAATAATATGTAGAATTTATTAATACAGTAAAGGGATCATCAAGAGAACATCTCTGCAATAAAATTCTGTTTAATACATGTTCTGACTCAGTAATGTTTCACCTACTGGTCAAGCTACTGAAGTTTATCATTCATATACAGGAACTAAATGTTCACATATTGCGTGTGCCGTTGTTACAGGATGATATTTGTGGTTTGTTCATATAAGAGTACTCATAATGTAGGTGCCTTTCATTTTCAATACAATACAACATTGATTTTTATAGTTAAAGTAACAAGTCAGGAATCTACAGTGTGCAAGGGTTCCACTGACAGAACCGTAGGTGAGAAAAGGTTAAGGTGGAGAGGATATTGGATAGGATTGGATCAGATGATTATTTTAGGATGGTATTTAAAGGTTATCAGAGGAGTGAGTGATAGTCACGAGATGGGAGGATAATTCCTATGAATGCTGGCTATAAAAATAAGATAAAAACAAAGAAATAAAAACATTACCAACAAAATAGTAAAATGAATATAAGATAAATAAAAAAGGGTTTTATTGATGATAACTGATCTATGTTTGGATCAGTTAAGTTAAAATCAGCATTTTTAAAATAAATATCAAGTATTACAGTCATAATAATAAAAGATATTTTCAAATAATTTTGATGACGACAGTTAGGGTGATGATTGTAGAACAACAGATCCTTTTAAAATGGAATCAAATTAAATGGTGAATATTTTTGCAGTCACTAATTTTACATTACTTTTTTAAATTTAATTAACATTACTCTGTAGAAGTTCGATTTCACTTTGACACTGAAGAAGGCTGTTTAGAAATGTATTTTTTGTTAAAGAAGGTCGATTTGCACTGACCTTGATTGATTTATGACCGCAGTAAAAGCAGAAAACATCCAAGGGGGAAAAATACTTTAATAGGTAGATGAGATTCTCTGTTTCAGCTCTTCACTTCCAAGCTCTGCATCTCGAAAAAGGGCTTGAGACACAGAAAGCAGCGCCTCACAAGGCAGCTGAGCTCAACAAGGTAAACAAAAGGAAGGAGAAATATGATTTGCAGTGAATGAAAGCAGCTCTATCTTTGGCTTCTAGCTTTAGTTTGTTTGAATATTTATGCATAGCAGCATTGTTTTAAAAATAAAAGAAAAATGACAGAAAAAGAAATCTATAAAGATGAAAATTACAGCTATGCAGCATGGTTGTAACAGTAAAGCAAAGTAAGAATGGTTCTGAGGATTTTTTTCAGAACATCAACACTGATTTATACAACCAAATACTAAAATAATGTGCTTTTTTTTAAGAAAATGTGGGTGCTTGAACGTGTGGGAATAATTTAGCATTTTAAATACTTTGAGACAAAATAATCTGACTAACCATGTGATAATCACTTTAACCAAAAGCCAAAACAGATGTGTTCAAAATAGTCTGAGACTTCTCTGCAGACTTCCACAAACCAGCCGATGATGCGTTCATGCACAGAACTACATGTAGCTTCTCCCACACCTGAGAGATGAAATACCTGAAAGAAAGATCACACACACGCACACACACACACAGGGCTCCATAATATCTGAAGGTTTATTCTCAGCAGGCAAATAACATTAAAGGCTCAGGTTCTCTTCCAGCTTACATGGTGGTTCAAAGTTTAAGTTACTGCTCTTGCCCACAGTATGAATGTTTAGGCTCATTGTGGGAAAAAAATATCTGTGTTACTTAGTTATAGATATATAGATTATCCTCCTCAAACTATCAACACTATTCTTAATTTTACTTTTTTACAATATTATTTAATGTGTAGATATAATTAATTGAAGAAGAAAAAGTAGCATACATAAAAACAAACCAAATCAAGCATCCATATTTGGAAAATAATAAAATGCATTCAGAAATTTAAGGCACCGATGCAGCTTTTAAAGGGTTCTTACCAGCCTTCTCATAGACGATGAAGTTAAAATGGGTTTATCCTGGCTGCTGATGACTCAGTCATGTAATGCATGTTGACATTCACGGCAAAAATATGGACGATCTTGGTCTTGCCTCACACTGCAGAATGTTTCTGCATAAAAAGAGGGAAACAGAAATGACTAAAACTACAGAGCAATATACAAAGCAAATATTCTACAAAAAAGGTGAATGCAAAAGATATCAATAAATCAGAAAAAGAAACATTAATGTGAAAATGTTGCTCCAAGTGTTTGAAAACCCTGTACAGATAGAAATGCAGCATTTTGTAATGTTGTACACATTGTAATGTGTGGGTGTGGTTTATAAACATGCAGGGTAGGATGTGTGTATTACTGAAGGATGTTTTAGAGGAATATTTTAAAAAGCTAGTAAAATTGTGCTCAATGCATCTCTTGCTGTAATTATGCCTGTTGGGTATAGAAACATAAGTAGGGAGGGAAACAGGAGAAGTGATGCAGATAATGTGGGAGCATAAAGAAGAGACTGGGCATATAAATAGTTAGTAATGTGGCTTGAAAAGATAAAACATAGCTGCACATCATGCTGTGGAAGAGCAAAGATTTAGAGGCTCTCTGTGTTTGTCAGTGAATCTCTCAAAGCTTAAGTTAGTTTGTGTATTGAGGAAAGAGAGTGTGCTGACTATAATCTTGTTTAAGAGCTTCTCTTTCTTTGTTAAACAATAGCTTGAACAGTCAGAGGTGAGGAAATTTCACCAAGTGCTTCTTGTAAGATGCATCACATTGTGCCAATAAACAACTGTGCATTAGAGCGGCAGAACAGAATAACTGACAGACTGGAGCCAATTATGCAATTAAAAATATTTTAATAAAACAAAAAAGACTGATAACAGAAACAATGTAATGTTTGGTGTTTTAATTTAGTAACTTTTTAATTTGAGTGTGTTTAACATTTTTTAAATAGCAGGTCTATCAAAGGATGGTAAGAACAGTGGCCTCTAAGCTCTCTGGTGACTGAATGTAAACTGGTTGTGTTTAACTATTGTCACAGATTTTCTGCTGAGTAACATCAGTGAGTAATGATCAGTATAATATTTATACCTCAGTCTAACCAACCCTTTCAGCAAAGAAATATACAACTAATCAGTAAGAAGAAGAGAAGGATAGTGGATGTCTTTGCTTTTCGCAGGAAGAAAATGAACTTGCAGTCCACTATGGACTGTGATGCACATCACGAGGGATTTGAAATTAGGGAAAAAAGTAATCAAATGCTTAACACTTTGCATTACTTTGATTGTTGAGTTGTCATATTTAATGTGACTTTTGGACTCATTCAGGCACTGGTTTCACAAAGATGCAGCTTCTAAAACGTTAAAACAGCTGCTTTATTTTTGATGTCACTGAAGAAAAAGGAAACCCTGAAGGTCAAATTACTTGTACTTACAACAAAAAAATAAAAAGCTAATTCACAAATACAAGACATTTGAGATGCATCTGTGAGGATTCTGGGGTTGGTTTTGGTTGTTGTTGTATTTTTCTGGCAGTAACCACCTACAGGGTGTGTGAGGAGTCGGTGTGTCTGGAGCAGCGCTGTGGTTCCCGCAGCTGCTGCCTGTTTGGTTAATGAGCGTGAACAGATACTTAAGGCTGAGTTACTCCGCAAGTCTTTGTGAGACCGTTGACAGTCACTGGTGACAGGCCTACTCCCTAGAAACATTTCCCTTAAAGAAACTAATTTACCTGTGTAAACTGACCTTCTTGTGTCTCTGTGCAGAGGTCGTCTTGCTTACGTCTTGTTTTAGTGCTCAGCACTAAAACTATAACTTAGTGGTTATGAAATTAAAATGTCATGGTTGTCTAAATATGTGTCAACATAATGTGTGCTCATGCATCACCTTGGACATACAAAGGTCCTGTAGGTTGAAGACATAGTGCAACTTAGCTGGAGTGGGCAGCAAATCAACATTCAAGCACTTTCAAAGTTTACAGCAGCATTTACGATCTTTCCAGCCCAATCCTTAACTTCCTGAGAAAAATCACCAAGGAAGCTGTATAGAATGGCCTGGAGGGAGCTTAGTAGAGGGGAAAAAAAGTATTTTAATAAGCGTAAAGAAGGCATATAGGGAGTAAGATGAAACGGAGACTGAAGGAGAAACCATGAGACAATATAGAAAGAGCGACATGTACTGTATGTATGTCATTCTGATCAGATAATATTTCATCTTAATTGTTAAGAACTAACCAAATACTGGAGCAATTTAAATTGTGTTTCTGACCACAAACATAAAATCTCTGGAAAAATAAAACCTATAGTGCAAGTTTTTATGATTATGTGTGTATAATATGGTATTGGGATGCTGCTCCTGACTTTGAAGATTCGTTTCAAGCTGTTCTCTGAAGGTGTTGGCAGGCACAGCATACTGAAGTGTCACTGGGTTGCGCACCCCTCCTGGAGAAGCACACGCTGCTGCAATGGTCATATTCTGGAGGACAGGAGCAAAAACACAAATCAGGATTATTCAAATCAAAAACAGATTGAATGCATGAAAAATGAAATATGTTGCCTATCAAATACTTTACTAAAGCAGTCAGCAACAGGTGCATGTTATATACTTAAATCAAACCCTCCACCCTAGCAAATGTAACAATTTTGTCAATGCCACAGATGCTAACTCAGTGTAATAGTTCTTAATATTTCTAAAATATCAAGTATTTTTGCTCATTTAAAGATCAAGTTAAAACGGAATACAAATTTGGGTTCAAAATGTAACAGACACAAAAATGGACAATTTTTAATGCCATTTCAGTCAAATTGACTGAGTAAACAAAAACTGAGGTTATAAATCTCCACTTTAAACTTGATCCCAAAACTATGCAGATATGTGTGGAAATAGGAAATTAAATACTGGTGAGCACATCCCTTATAATTGCCTTAAAGTACCCAAACAAACCACCTCAACACAATTACAACATGTCTTCTTACCACCAACATTTTTATTTTTGGTTTTTGTTTTTAGCTGGAGCACCTACAATAAAAGAAGAGGATGGATAAATGGAAAGGAGAATGAAGATTTAAAAGAACAGTAAAAGCAGCAGTTGTATTTTGCAGTAAATGCACCATCCACTTTTGTGTAATAACTATACATTACTTTATATTACCGCCCTGCATTTTAAAATACTGTTCCAACCTCTTTTCTTTTACTGTGCAGTACAGAAGAGCCTGCTGATGAAAAATATTCTGCAGTCAGTTGTCTGAGAATTGAACCCTGAAGAAATAAGAACCACCATCTATATAACAAAACTAATGCATGTGAGGGTTTGTATTTATTTTCTATCCATCCATTTTTTTTCTACCTGCTTGTTCCTATTCAGGATTGTGGGGAGCTGATGATTATCTCAAGCAGTTGAGGCGGAGTGCACCTTGGAGAGGTCACCAGTCAATCACAGTGCCAACACACATAACCATTCATTCACATACTGTACACCTAAGTAAGTTTTTTATGGCCGATGCTGATTTTTAGAAATCAGGGCAGCCAATGGCTGATATAAAATCTTTTTTTTCCCCAGACCAATGTGTATTTTTCATTTGTCAAAAATATAACTTCATTTATTAACTTAAACTTCACCTTCTACAGCTCTCTAAGTCAGTGGATTTGCGTTGATATTGTCGATGCAAACCTTGTTTTCTTACCCAAAATGTTGTTTTCTTATCAGCTTGGATTCAAAGATTTCCCCTGTGTTGCAGAAAAGGTGATAAAAACTGAAAGGGATCTTTTATTCTCCTAGATGTTAAGTTCCTGAGCCACCAAGACTTAAGTTAACCCAGTAAGACAACAGATCAAGATATAAACCAGGATACATCTATATATATATATATATATATATATATATATATAATTTATTTTTCTTTCTTTTGTGTTTTATCTAATACACTAGCAACACAAGTTCCATGTTCTGTGTTGCTGCAGCCTTTCCAAGTGTAAAAGCCATTCAGGTTCATCTTTTATGAAGCTCCCAGACATTTTTTTTATTGTATGGCAGAAGTACTGTTGAATTCACTAATATGACTAATATACTGGGACACTGATGTGCACAATTAACTGTATGAGGCCACTGGCGTGTGGCTTTTATCTTTTCTCACACCATCTTAAACAAAAAATCTTAATCAAAAGCCTCCTTTCTAATGTTTCTACAGATATTTGTGTTTAAGTTCCTGAACATTATTACAATATTAAAAGATTAAGTGTAGGGTAAGCCATGTTGTAATAACTAACAAAAACGTCAACGAAATTCAGAAGTATTGCAGACAGATGGCCTTAAATTTGACTCTTCTGCATGCTGAGGCGTTCAGGGAACCTCAATGTGGCCAGAGCCTGGAACTGAAAATTCAGCCCAAATCGTCACTTTTTCCTAACCCAGAGCCAAAAGTTTGTGTTGAAATTCTGTATTTGTTTTCTCTACAGTTGGTATTGTGCATTCTGACCAGATATCTACATGGAATACATTTTTATTTTGTAACTCTGCAAATATACCTAATGCTGCCGTGCTCCCAGTGGAGACGAGATGTTTTCTTATGGCAATGTTGTCATACAAACCATGGTTGCTATTTCATTCCCCTAATTGTACCGTCGTGAACTTTTGCAAGTTTTGCAAGATCTGTGGAGTAAAATATGTAGCTCTTTCCTTTTCCGAACAATTTCATTAAGCAGTTTGCATTTTGTGTAATCCTGACCTTATGAATTTGTAGGTACGTCCACTCGTGAAAAAATCTGGCAAGTGTCTTGCATGTTTTGCACTTGTGGCTGAAGTGGACAGTCTCTGTAGTAGGAAGAAAACAACTTTTTAAAAGGGGTGCTTCCTGTTGTAAGTAAATGAAGTGACTAGCTTCTTCCATGATTTGAGACACTTGCTGTTGAAGTTTATATATAGAATCCAAACAGATCCATACTTTGGGAGCTGCAAAATATTTATGATTTCAGAATTACACATAGAAAAATGAGAACATACATAACATAAATTAATAAACACTAAATATTATACAAGGGCTTATATTAGATCATATATCAACCATAGCAGCATTACTAATGACTAACTCATAATCTTGATACAGTGATACCTTACAACAAGTGGGATAAAATAGGCAGCAAGGTAAATAATGTCCTTAAAGTTGATAAAAAACAGAAAGCCCCAAGGTTTGAGCAACTTTGACAAAGACTAAATTGTAACTGCTGGATGAACGGGTCATTGAATCTCTGTATCTGTAGCTCTTGTAAGAATTTAACAATCCACACTGGTCAAGACCTAACAACAGTGGTTTTCATCAAGAAAGCTTGTAAATTGACAAAACGATAGAGAGCAACTAATGCTCAGTGCTGTGTGTGTGGAGCAAAGCCTGACCTGTGCTGTCAAATCGAATCAAAGAGCTACTGAAGCGGAAATTGCTGAAAAAGCTGATGGTGTTTCGAACAGAAAGATGTTGGGAACACATAGTGCATTGTACTTGGATATAAAAGTGTCACCAAAAAAAGAAACAGATGGACAGATGAATAGACAGACAGGCAGGCAGACAGATATTGCATTTTTGATTGTTTTTGTTAGTTTCACTTTATTTTCCAGAAAACTTTCTGTACCGTGACAATTTTCTTCTCACTCCCATTTTTGTTTCCCTGAATCCTGCTGCTAATGATGTGGTTGCGTGCGTCTGTCAGCGTGAGATGTTTTTATACCCTTAAGCTTCACAGCTGGGACCTAGCTGCTCTACCGTCATCTCATAGTAATGATGCAAACTCAAAACAGTCACAATAAACAAACTATGGGCAGAATAACATAAGCTCCTTATGCAAGTTTCATCAAAATGAGTGTGATGTGGTTCTGGAAGAGGATTTAAGGGAGACTTGAGTTTTGTGTTATAGGTACCATATTAGGGTTTGGGCCTCCGACAGGGAACACAGAGTTTTGACTTTCCTGATGTCTACCTGGCAAATTGCCTGCGTACAATGCTTCAACACAAACTTTAGACTTTTATTCACATACTTTTCAAAGAGCTCCAGTAAATGTGTGTGCACCCGGGTCAAGAACCTAGGAGAACAGAAATATGAATGTACATAAAATATCATGTTCATACAATGACGTGTATACACATTTTACCTCCATCATTTCTAACAGAAACTAGTTTTTTCTGCTGTTAGATTACATATTGTTCAACTGTTGTTTGACATTTAGTTTGGTTGTGTATAGCTTCATAACTAAACTTTGTCAAAAAAGTATAATGAACCTAACTTCTATAATTTTAACAAGTGGAAATGCTTGATGAGAAATGTAATATACTGTACATGCTCTTTGCTGTCCTCGATATCTAGAAAAATACAGATGCCTCAGTTAAAAAATATGTGTAAAACTAGCATAAAATTATTTTAAAAATGTAATGACCTCAGGGTATCCTCAAAAGTAATTAAAATGTTATCAAAGATTTTTTAAATGAAAATATGTCACATTAAATTTTAGACCAAGAGGGTTTCATTATTAACTGAAAAGATTATAGAAATACCTAAAGTAGAGAAACTGAAGAAGTCAAAAAACGGGGTATACACAAAGCAACAAATAAATCAGCAACATAGTGCTAAGATAGTCAAACGTTAACAAGGAAGTTACTGCTTATGGCAGATTAAACCCAGATTTAAAATACTAAGCAGAGACAGAGGCTCAACATTTGTTACACTGATGAAAAATACGCATTGCAGCCATGTACATCTACCTATTAGTTAAAAACGTGGGCTTATAAGCATCTGAACAGTTTACATACAGTCTGCAGTTTTTATCAATGGGAAAATTCCTCTTCTTCCTAATCTTTGTTAAATAAACAAAACACAAAGATGAAAAAACAAACAGGCAAAAAAATGCATGCACCTTGCCTCTTAAACCACTTAAGACATCCACTTAAGCTCATTAGGGTCAATATTTACCATCCCACAGCGACTTATTGAAGCTGGAGATGCCACAGCCAAACCCTGAACCTTAAAAAAACAAGTAATACAGTTTTAAAAGCTATTTTAAGTACATAAAATACCATAAACATACATGAATGAAATCCAAACCAGAAATCTCTAATAGGAGCTGCTGCTCAAGAACAAAACATCAAACTGTTCTTTTGCTGTGTTTGTCTGACCTCAAACATTATCTGTACAGATGGAATAAGTTTAATTTGTTGACCACAGATCACCCACTTGTGGATGCTGCTGGTGTCATTGAATGCATCACGGACACAAAGCACCATCGGTCCACCGCACCATTTCAGTGACAAACTGTTAACCTGCGGGTTTTGCATAAGGTAATTTTCAGAAAGAAAAGCAAATAAAGCAACTGTATTACTCAGTCACTCAGTGTTCATAATACAATCAAAAAGCTCTCCTTTTAGGACAGATTTTGGCTTTAACACGTAGGTCTTCAGGGGTTGTCTGTGTGATGGAGAGGGTGGTGTAAACAGTGGTCTTACCTCCACCAACACAACACCAGGACACACCAACATGGTCTCATAGAGCTGGTTTACCTGATAATAAAAAAAGAAAGACAGAGAGATCTGGGCATGTTTTATAATGGATGCTGGTATAAATGCATATGAAATTATTGTTGTATCTATGTCAAATAAAAACTAAATGTAAATGTAGCAGCCCTTAAGAACCTAACAACCTTGTTATAAGTGTTACATATTTCTGACCAGTTACAAGTGTATAGGCTTGAAGTTGAGATAGCATGTCATAAAACTGGTTGAATAAGAAATATGAAAAATACATTTAACTGCTTTAATGTAATTGTATATGATGCATACAAAAGGGAAAATAAAAAATAATAATTTATTTCATTGTTACTGTACTTTCTTAGTGATGATAGTGGCTGAAGGTTGTGTTTATCCAGATAGTCCATGATGTCTGAGTGTAGGAGCCCACAGTCATGTTCAGGGACACTTACACCAGGGAAGTGGTCAAAAACACATTTGGTACATTTTGCAAGAGCACAAAATCTATAATATAATATTTCTCAATTGGAATTTAATGCAGTTTTTTGTTGTTTATACAAAAATGGTTGCAAAGGGAAAAAAAATATACTTTTTTTTTCTTTTTACCAAACTTGCATAATAAGCTTACTCAAACTGTACAACATCATCATTTAGGAACTGTGACAGGTTGGAAGCCCTCAGTGCTCTGATAAGAACCACTTCCTCACACAGGTGGAGAGACCCTGAAGTAATTTCATCGAGATGTATTCTAACAATCACAATTTAACTTCAGGGTAAATCACAATTTATTACAGCTCTCTGCATTAAAAGTAACAAATAACAGAACTATTCGTGCATTAGTCTGTATGAGGTTTAAAGACACCATGGCCTCTTTGGAACATGAGCCAGTGTGAGGATCTGACCCTGCTATGACCAGGACAAATTTGACAGCTCTCATGCCAAAATCATAATGGTTCTGCTGGGATAGCTGCTCTGAGCACAACTTCTTCATCTGGGTCATCTTCCTTGCCAGAGTCTGACTGAACTCAAATCCCTCTGACCGAAGAACAGAAACACACTGTAGTTATAAAAACAAAGAAGCATTTGAGCCGGAGTCAAACGGGAAATGTCTTGCACTTCTAGAGTGCTTTAACTAGTCCAAGGACCACAAAACCACACATCAGGAAAACAAATTTTGTGTAGTAATAGGTTTGAATGTGCAGTGGCTTGTAAATGAACGGAAACATTAAGATACATTGTTTGGAACCATCACAGCTATGGGTCTAAAGAGAGCGTTAAGGTTGTCGGGTAGTTCTGGTCTGCCAGCACGTTCTGGGTTTATAGTGATGAAAAACTGCAGCACTTCTACAGACCTGAGTAGCTTGAAGCCATTTGTAAAATCTCATGTAAAAAATGTGGGATTGATATTTGATTTGGATTTTAATCATTGAGAAACAAATTAGTTCTGTGGTAAAGAGATCTTTTTTTTTATCTGAAGTGAAATTGTTTTTATCCTTTAATGATTCTGAATGGCTGATTCACACTTTTATTACTTCCCAACTGGATTACTGTAACTCTCTGTATGTTGCCTCTCATGACGGCAGTCAGTTCAGAACGCTGCAGCTCGTCTTTTAACAGTACAAATAAACGTGAACAGATCTCCCCCGGTGCTGGCTTCCCTTCATTGGCTCCCTGTTTGTTTTAGAATTAATTTTAAAATCTTATTGACGACCTATAAGGACCTGAGTGGGCAGTCTCCTGTTTATCTGTCTGACCTGCTGCAGCCTTATGTGCTCTTCAGATCCCTGGGATCTAATGATCATTTGCTTTTAGTTGTCCCGAGGTCCGGACTGGTTCAGAGGTGATTTAGGCCTTTTCAGTTGTAGCTCCTAAACTGTGGAGCCAGCTGCTCCTTCATATCCGACAGGCTTCAACACTTGGTGCTTTAGGTCTCATCTAAAAACACATTTATACTCCCTGGCATTTAATATAGCATGAGAAATGGCATTTTTGTATTATTTTAGTCAAACTCATATTTTTAATTGTTTTTGTTGGGTTTTATAGTCTCTTTTTCTAACTATTTATTGTTTTGTGTGCAGCACTTTGGCCATTGACACTTGTTTTTAAATGTGGTATATAAATAAATTTGATTTGATGTCTTCATCAGCTTGATCTCACGACCTTCAAATTAAACCTTGTTAGCTGCATGACTTTGTTTAGAATAATGCTTTTATTAATCATATATATTTAATTTCTTACAACACAAAATGGTTCATTATGGACAATAAAGTTGTTTCATCTTATCTCATATTATCATTTTTAAATAAAAGGCAGTTCTCGGGTAAATAATTCAGTCATCTTCTAACTTAACCAGTGAGCTTCTAAGAGCATAATTTTTAATGGAACATTTTTGAACTTTAAATAGCTATTTATTAATATTTGAGTTTTATCCTCATGATCTCAAAGCCTATAAAAAATGCAACTGGATTATTATAAAGTTATTTGTTGAATTTATTTTATAAAGTCCAATCAAGATTCCACCGCTTTTTATCAACCTACAAAGAATTTGGGAAATTTATGAAAAAATGAAGAAAAAGAAGAAAAAAAAAGCTTATAGGTTAATTTTATTCAACATAAATTCCAGCAGAGGAAAATATTAGTTTAAGAAATGAGGATGGTGACTGAGGGACCGACTGTTTTTAAGTATGTTTTTATTCATTGGTATCTTTGCATTTATCACTGATAAAGCATCCTCTCCAATAATAGTTTAACTTTCAGATACTTTGTCAGAAATTGCAGTGGAAGATACATGACTGAATATTTCTAACTATTCCTGCAAACTGTACTAAATGAGAATAAACATTAAATTCACTCCTAACTGAATCAAAATAAATTTGGTCTGAGTTTATCAATTCAAATTTATAATATTTCATTAAATTAAAAAAAACGTGTGTCAAATTCAAACATTACTAAATTACTTATTATAAGTTTTTCTTCTCCTTTATTATATTTTGATATATAAAATAGATGTCCCTGTGTATTTGTGTGTATGTGAATGTATTTACCTTTGCAGTTTTTGCATTTTTTACAAACTGAAGCAACTGAGTGATGACAGACAAAACATTTGACTAAATTCATTAAAACAATACCAAGTTATCAACTGTAAGTGTCGGGAATTATTGGAAACAAAGAAAGAATGAAATAAAATGTGATATCTCTCAACCCAGCATTCAAAAGTAAAAGATTATTTCTGATGTTTTTGTGTTTGATGAAAGCTCCACTCAAGAACATTAATGCAATCATTTCACATTGTTTGAATAACTCATTGGTTGCATGGTAAAATACAACAAAAACATATACAAACAACATTATTGACTAATCAGATATCAGACAGAGTTGTCCCACTGATTTACAGATACAGCTGATAGAATGAATGAACATTTTAAACTGCTGTCAGCAAAATAAAACATAAAACCAAGTTTAATGGTTGGATTCCAAACACTTACAGCTGACTTATATCTTCTACCTGAGCTACAAAACAAAAGTGTCCACAAATACTATAGAAAAGAGTTAATTATGTCGCACATAACAGTGATTTAACTAAAACCAAGTAAAAGGCCTGACTTCTTTTGTTACAGTGCCATCTAGAGGCATGACTCTGCAAGTACAGGGAAGTGAAAATCTTGTTGGGAATGTTGCAGCCAGGACAATTACGGAAGAAACAAGAGCAAGAATTCAGCAATTAAAAGTATCAGAAAAGGTAAAAAAAAATAGCTAATATAAAAAAATGTGTATTAATATCATGGATAAGAATTTAAAAGTTTACATCTTCCTATACATGTAGTGGTTAGTTTGATAGTAGTGTAAATTCTGAAAATTCATCAAAACCTATTTAGTTTCATTCAAGTTTGTTTCTTGATTATATGTGGTATTTTATACAGATTTGTTTCATTTAACACTCTATAAAATAAATGTTTCCCACTGCCTATTGGTAATTTTACTTGAGTGAAGGTCTCTAAATACATAATTTTATCCTTACAGTGTCCTCATGGCTGACCTTATAGTTAGTCCCTCAGAGCTGTTAATGATGACCAGTGAGATCACATCCTAAATCCAGCTGGAGAGCTCCCATCAGACAACGGTAACAACGGTCCTGCACACAAAAGCAGAGATAGAGATAAATACATGTTTCTAATGAAATAGGAAACTGGAGGACACACATCATTTTTTCAACCTCTGTCAAATTCTCCTTTTTGGTAACATCTGTAGACTGAAGTACTTTCACTCTGACAGCAAGATAAATATTCTAACTGTGTTTTCTGATACAGGAAAAGCTAGTCTCACAAACCACAGCATGTATTTATCCAGTTTAGTTGCAGAAAAACTGAATTTTTTTTAAAAAGAGTTTGCATTATTCAAAGTGTCACCTTTAAGCTTGGTCACTGGAAAGTATCCAATCAGTATCGCCAACTCTGCCAAAGTGATTTAGTTGTTAAAGCTGTCAAAAGTATGTCATGAATAGAATTTACACCCTCCTTTTACTGATAATTTACCTGTCTATAAACCAACAACATGACACCACCGTTTTATTTTTCATCAGGAAAGCAATCCCAGACATTCAGTCAGTGCAACCTGAGAGTTGTTCAGAGCAAAGTGATGGAAAGTTATTGAATGCCCAAAGCATTTTATGTTACCATCATTCATCCTGTTTGGTATTCTACAGGCCACAACCCCACTTTTTCCCAGTACAAAATATGTAAATCTGTCACAAATACAGTGTTGACTGTGTGTTTGTGTTGACACATATGGCAACTTTAATATTCTATTTTGTGTTACAGTGAGAGGTGTGACAACCAGCCAAGGACAGACTCCCAGATACTCAGAGCCACAGATGTAAGTGGACAGAGCCACTGTGGCCACAGAGAAGTCCAGGTCCAGGTCCAAGTCCAGGTCCAGGTCCAGGTCCAGGTCCCAGTAGTGGTGTAGCTGTCTCTGCCATTCAAAGTGAGCTCTAGTGTCAATCTGAAAAGAAAAGAAAGAGGTCTGCAGTAATTTTAGGGTGGCTGGTGGTTATAAAGATGTATATAGTATATACCATATGGGGAACAGATCACATTAAAATCTATAACATATATATTTTATTTCATGATATGGCATCACTGCTGTGCTTCTGTGCTTTCTGCTGTTCTAGATCAGTGATAATGTCTCTTGCATGAATATTAATCGTGATGAGGCAGTGATGACAGTAAAGCAGGAAGTTGTTCTTTTACCAGTGCTGCCAAGGCTTTCAGCCTCTGTAATACACAACCTCAAAATTTAAAAAAGCAAAGAATAAGTTACTCTTGCTTTATTAATCTTTTATCAGAATAAAATAATTAAAAAAGCACTACTGATTTGTTTCACATTGAGTTGGTGAGCTCAAATTTCTGCAAAGCAACTAAACGGTCCTGCTTTCCCTCAAGGCGAGCATCAGTGTCTTCCCAGGACATAATTTGTGAGATGGTCAGCACCACCTTGTGGACGCAGAAGAAAATATTATGAAATCATTTAAAAGACTAAAAAGATAAAAAGACAAACAAACAACAAAACAAAACAAAAGACACGTCAGAGCTGTAATTATACAAATAATATAATACAAAACAGCACATATTTCTCCTGACCAGAAAGTCTTAAACTCATTAAATATTATTTGTTTAAATACTTTTATGTGTGTGCTTACCTGTGATGGACGTTCCTTCCTGACCTCTCCTGATCGTCTGCAGCGGCAGCCTTGCTCAGACATCTCGGTGAAGCTCGCCTCGCCTCCTCAACCCTGGAAAGCCAGAGTCCCACGTTTCTCTGAGCTTTCAGACCTCCAGTGAAACACGTCTACATGCACAGAGAGATGACAACTTAATCACATTTTGCTATTATTGTTTTTATTCTTTTTTATCAAGGGTTCAGTGTAAATCTTCTGCATCAGTTCTCACTTCAAATAAATAACTCACCTTTTAGAATCCTAACACTATAACAATAAAAGTATATACTTTACATTTTAAATGACCATTTTTTAAATTAAATATATATTGTAGTTTATGGTTTTGCCACTGTATGTAAGGCTGTTCTGTTTGTTTTGCCTTTATTTTGTTTTTACTGTCGCTTGATGTTTAAAGATCCTTTAGAAGTAACCAGTGGACCTAATCTGGTTATTTCTGGCAACCACTCAGAGGTCAAAAACAGGACGATAAAAACTATATTATATAATACAACATACAATACCAGTTAGATAATTAAGGAAGTATACTGCAGGAATTGTTTTCTTCCTTTTCACTTACTCCCTGCCGCCTGAAACAAGGAAATATCAGGAAGAATAAAACCGTCACAAGGAATAATGACCTTCTCTCCCTCCGGAGAAACCGTTCTCAGAATGTCTTTGCTGTATCTGCTTCCCGTTTCTCCTCCATCCACCACTCCTTTGGCACCAGAGGACCGTGCAGGCAGCAAAGCGAACTCGAGCTGGGTAATGGCATCAAAACACTTCCTGAGGTGGGGCTGTACTGCCTGAGGCTTTTATGTGTCTGGGCCAGGATTTTCAGCAGCTCATCATTAGATAAAAAGTACAATTTGAGAACCACAATGAAAAGAAAAAATAAAAGATTTCTGGATTGTAAAAACTAAAAATCATCCACAGAGCTCAGTAGAAGGAAATGTTTAGAATAATGTATGGCGTCAAACATAGGACAAATGTATTTTAAACTGCATTTTAGGAATAAAATCTATTATTACACAAAGTAAAAGTAAAAAATTATTTGTATAGCACATTTCAGCAGGAAGGCATTCAAAGTGCTTTCTTCTGACTCAGATTGTATGTGGAACTTAAAAATAATTAAATAATTTCACATGTGGAAATCTTTTTTTCTTATCAGTAAGAAAAAAAAACAGAATTGTGTATGTATATTACCTGGGTGAAATGACTCTTTGACTCCAGGTGAACTTTTAGGGGCTTCTCTACCTTGTCTAAAAGACCACATTTTTGCTGAAAAGTCTCCAAAAGATCTATGTAGGATAAATCAAAAAGGTAACATTTGATGTGACAGTAAATTAGCCTAAGTGAGCAAATGTGGAACTCGTCCATTTTGTCTGCCTTTTACAGTGTTTAAAACTCATTGAATGTTTTCCTTTTCTAGTTTTATAAACACTTACCAGGCTGTGTGGCTGCTTTAAGAGCACTGGGCATCCTGTTGACCTTCGTCATGATTTCTTTCCTGGACTTGTCCCCATCTTGGTCTCAGCTGGAACTTGCTTTTTGATGTCTAAAGCCAAGACGATACGCTCTAGTTGCAAAGAAAGATAGAAGTAATAATGTAGGGAGATAAAAAAAAAAGCAGAGGAAATTAATCAGACGATGCCTTATGGACAACACTGTGAGTCAGTATACATTAATCAAGTGTGAGTATGTTTGCCTCTCATTTCTGTCCACTAGGGGGAGGTGCTGTGCAACATTTAGGAACAAATCCAATTCTGTTCAAATCAAGTCTGCATTTAGGGAGGCTGACAAGCCTTTACTATCTGTAGACTAATCGCTGGGAGCAGAATAAAGACCACTGTATGTGATTCTTTTAAAGCCTTTACCAGTGTCTGATTAAAGAGGCCCAGCCGTTTCTGCAATTTGTCCACCCTGAACTTGATGGGAGCAGCATGGCGTGAAGATGCCACTGTGCCCACATTGATAATGCTGTCATCCAGGAGCCCCTTCACAGTAAACAAACACACAAGATCAGAGATAGTCAAACACAATGGCTGTTTTCCAACACTGGATGTTAACCACCTGGATATCCTGATTGCATCCGAAGATAAAGACTTCTTTGGAGTCTCCGTGAGACAGCACAGCAAATCCTGTGGTCCTCCTTAAATCCTCCACCTGCACGACTTTTTGGGAAATTTTAAACAATATGACCTCTCAGTACTAAATACAGTATTTACACTGCAGTTTTTAATTTGCATATGTCCATTCTCTGACCAACATAAATTAAAACAAAACAGGTTAGTTATTCTTTTTCAAAGTAAATACACCTGTTGATATGCACATGTAAAGTTCAGTTATTTAAGCTGTCACATCTTGTAAAGTCAATCCATTAGGCTGCTCTTGAACGGGTTTACAGTATTTACCAGACGGACAAAACAAAACCAATGTTTGAGACTAAAGTCTCACCAGTCCTAAAGCTGATTGGGCCACTTACTTCATGCTGCAGAAACATTTTACTGACAAAATCCAATTTTTGACCCAACAAAGACCTGACCTCAACCAAAACATTGTCATTAAGTATTCTTTGGATAAATTAAGTACAGTATGCATGTAATAATTAAACCAACTGTTTGTTTACAACTAAATGTAAATGTGTGTGTCCTCTTTCCTCATACCCAGGTGCAAGAAATAACAAACCAAAACACAAGGTTAAATTAGAGCATTAAAATTGTCAAGTTGATTGTGAAACAATGAAAACATTAACATTTTATGAAAGTATTACTAAGCTGTGAAAAAACTGCACTTTCAATAATAATGGTCTCCACTGAAGCCTCTCCTGAAGATTGTCCTAAAACCTAAAATTCAAAATTTTCCTACATGAGGTTAGATTTTTATGTCTCTTTGTGTTGCTAATGATGCATTTCTTTTCACACATAAGTGTCTACAACAAGTTCAAAATTTCTAAGGCGCAGGGAAGTCAGGTCTTGAAGAGTTGATATGCATGCAGGAGATTACTGGAAAAGGTCAAATATAATAAACACATAAAAACTAATGAGAATTCTCAATGTGCATTGTATATGAGATAGAGTCCATATAAGTAGCATGCTTCACTCCACTTATTTAAAAGGAGGAATGTAATTAATGCCAAACAGTCTCTTCTGAAATGAGTCGCAGCCTCAGATATGTTTAATAACTGGGAACTTGTAGGCAGGGTAACTGTTGATTATGTTCAAACAAGAAACAAAACAAGCACCTAATTATCATCATAGAAAAATAGCTCTGCTCTTAGTTGATCACCTTGGTCATTCTAGTTAGAAGCCACCCTCATCACTGCTTTTTGTTAACTGTGACCTCACACTGAGATGCCTGCCTCATTATGCCTTGATGTACGTTTTGGTTTGTAAATTTTTAAACATTTAATAATTTGCCATTTTATTTCTTTAATGTATGCACCTATTTATTAGTAATTGACATTTAATCATTCCTGTACAGTGCCCATTAGTCAATTTACAAGAAGTATAAGATACTCCAAAAAAAAAACTTAATTATATTTTGTTTGTTTGAATACAAAATTAAGAGTTACATAAGTAAAAAGTCAAATAAACAAACTAAGAAAAACTGTATGATACTTTTTCATGCTGTACGAGAAAACGCTGAGCTTTTCCAAGGCAGCCTCAGTGAGGAGCCTATAAAAGACTCATTCACAGGTTATGAAGCTCTGTGATGACAAGCCGATGCAGAAAAGCATAAAATTACACATATATTAAAACAACAATGAACAGCTGTTTGGAGTTCTTATATTGTGACATCAGGTCTGGAAGAAACTTGTAATTAGATTCATGTTACACACCTCACATCCAAATCTAAGTCACTACAGAGCACTTTGTCCTACCCACCCTCTACTTCCTAATGTCCACTTTGTCCTTTAAAGTTGCCACTAAATTGTTAGGAGGCAGACCCTCCTCCAGCTGGTTGACAAGTTGGCTGTAATTTCTTAATCTGAGAGCTGCACTGCTCCAGGTCCAGTTGCTTAAGTGTGCTCTGGGGAGAGATAAAAAGTTTCAAGGACGAAGATGAGCTAAGAGGACGGAAAGACCTGTGTTGATATCTTTGTATTGTATGCATGTTCAAGCTTACAGATGGAATGTGCCTAAGCATCTCACCTGCTGTCATCCATTTCTCCAGACTCCCACAAAAGCTGCTTCAGCATGAATTCTGCAGTCAACTCCTCTAGTGCATCAAACCAGGTCACCTGCAGCAAAACAATTGAAACTACCTTGAATTTTCTCTGGTATGAACTGTAGGCAGATGCCTGGGTCTGCAGCTCATCTGTGCAAATCTGGATCTCCTGCATCAGAAGATGCACTTGGGAAGAATCTGCACTGACAACAAACCTGTGACTGTGAATGATGTTCACATTAATTAATATTTGCATAACCTTGCATATTGCTTGTAAGAGGTTTTTTATTTGTTAGGTTTTTTTAAGCAAGATTTTAGTAAATGCTTTGGTGAATACACATTCAGCTTGCATCATTAGAGCTGTTTAAAACATATTGGTTTTCTGGAAAACTTCAAAAACTGAAACGGGGCTTATGTTCCGCAGATTACCACGTTCTTGTTGCTGCATTGCATCCCAATCCCGGCTTTCATTTTCCTTAGAGAACGTACAAAAATGCGCAAATGTGTGCGAGTACACTTTGGTAGCATCAAAAGCAAAATGAAGTGAATCCTAAAAGAACCACACTGATACAGTTCTGTCTGGACAGGCTACACCCCGACTAAAAAAAAATACAGCAAAATAAAAACAGACCTTGATGTTTTGCACAATACTTTGAAGGTGGACATCATTCTCCTAGACAGAATCCAAAGATGTTCAAATTTATCTGTTAGTCTGAAACAATACACAGAAATAACATACATTTCACATATAATTAGAAGTGTGACATAACATATTAGATATCACAACAACAAAGAATATTGTGACCATGAGCTGGTGACTGTTTATACCGCTAACGTTTCAGATTATCACTGAGTCAACTTCAGGAACTGCAGTGACTTCACCAACATTACCATCACCTGAAACTGCCTGATAATCCCTTCAATGGCCTCCTGAGGGAATTAACAATGAATTAAACTCTGCTGTTATGCAACGAATTACACTATTTCATTAAGTATGACAATTTAAAAGTAAACAAACCTGAAAGTCTGCCTCAGAGAGCTTGTAAATCAAAGCATTTGACTCCAGCATCAGCTCAGACATGAATAAAGGAGAGCCACGAGGGGCCTTGGACTCAACAGGCTAATAAACATTCAGACACACAAAAACTTCTCCAGTATAATTTGCTGTAGATAAGAAATACTTTAATCATGGGTAACATTGTCCTACCTCTTTATACATGTCTTTTTCAGAGTAAGCACTCCAGGTTTGAATGGAGGGATGATCAGGTGTTTGACCTACGTGCTGCTGGAATACAGTCAAAGACACACACATATCTGCATTTACCACTGAGCTGTGCAGGAGTTAACAACCAACATGAGTGAAGTTGTGTTTATTAGGTGTCATTAATGATGACTCAACTGCAACCAATAAGTAAAATTAAGCTATTATTACTTTCATTCTTTTATTGTCATTTTAACCCTTTTTTAATGCAATTTTGGTAAAAGTTGTGGAATAAAATCTAAACAGAATGCAGTGATTTGCAAATACTTTGAGGCTTATTTCAATTTGAGCAAATCAAAGCAAGCCCTTATTTAAACACTTACAAGATCTAAGTTGAACCAACTACTCCGAAAATCAAAAGCATCCAACAAAATTAAATTCTAGATTATAACAATGACCATCTTATCATTTGAGACTGATGGTGAGGAATGAATTAATGCAACAAAGGACGGAAAGAAAACAAATAATGCTACAATAATCTTCATTGCATAATTATCATTCACAGAAAGACAAAACTAGACAAAACAAGACTTGATCCATGAAATGGTGTCTGGCTTTAAAAGTTCACTTGAACAAACTGTTCAAGGGATGTAAGAACCGTGAAACTGTGCATAAAGAGATCTCAGCAGGGAGTTACAGTCTTAAGAAAATACATTTAAAGAGACATGTAATGAAATGTGTAATCCTGACATAATGGAAAAAAATACAGAAAACAGAATCAGAAATTTAAAAAAATCATGACAAACATGTCACCTATTAGGCACCATCATTAGATGGTGAAATTGATGACAACTAAAGGTTGAAAGAAGTTTCTCTCCGTTTCTGTGGTACACCAAACAAAAATACAAAAAAGATGCAAATACCACTTTGTCTGTACTTGATCTAAAGTAAGACACAACCAACCTTTGGCTAAATGGACATTTTACCACCCTAAATTTAAATTAGTCTGAAAATATGTCATGAATATTTTTCAGTGAAAGATGAGAGTAGAATCTGTTTAATAATTAATTTAAAAATAAACTGACAAATGACACCAGCATTGCTATGAAACGAGCTGACAGAGGTGGCTGAATTTGCATACCTAAATATGCAGATTACATGAAGAAAGACGAATGACAGTTTGTAAACCTAATCTTCAGAGAAAGATTATAACAAAATCCTACCTTTAAGAAAGAAAAACTAAGTGATTAAAAACTTTGGGTCCAATTAGAAGCCAGAGCATTTGATGTGTTTTCTTTGTGCTACTTTTAATTGAATACAGGATTTAAATAACGTGCAAACCACTGCAGTTTTTTTATTTACATTCAACGCAGCATCATTAGAGGCTGAATGTAAACAAACTACAACAGAAAATAATACAGATTCCATAAGAAGCAAAATGAACAAAATAACTCCCCAGATGAGTTGATTAGAAAAAGAAACAGTTGATCTTTGCAAGGGTCTCCTTGACATTTTGAGCACTTGTGGCAAATAACTATTAACCTGTCAGCTTTTTGAATCAATCTCTACATTCAGTCTAAATACACTCAGATCAGTAGTTTGATGCTCCAATAAGCATTCATGACCAAAACAAAGAGTTCCATCTTTCACCAGGTCTTAAAAACTCACCTGTGGCCATGGAAGTGATTATTGGAACACCTGAATTCAGCGATTTGGACGGGTGGGTGAATACTTTTGCCAGTATAGTGTATATTAACACAAGTAAGTTGCTAAAAGCAATTACATCTGGCCAAAATTACCTCCAAGTTACACCTATTATTGTTATTTGTACCAGACAGACAAAAGCTGTAGGCGACGACATCTTGGAACAAAAACTCTCCCCTGCTGAGAGGCAACGTAGTTAGGTTTGAGGGACACCTCACTTCTTAAACAGAACATAAAGATGCCAATAATTGGTTTTATTTCACCAACTTCACAATTCTCTTCATAAAATTAGACATCAACCAGAATATGGTAAAATATGGCATTTATTGTAGAACATATGGCCGAACACAGAAAACAACAGCTGTCCTGTGCCTTTAATCAAAGCAAGTTAAACAACAGGTTAGTGACACATATGGCTATTTTTTTTCCTGTGGCACAGCAGCTGTCAAAGAGTCTCTGAAGCCACTGCTGCTTTGTTTCTTCACTGACACCAACATGCTCAGCTGTAACACAAGGACAGCAAATATGGAATTAAAAAAAATATCAGTCATTAATCTGAAAACGGTAAGGAATGAAAATCTTGTAAAACTCCTAAGTCAGAAGTGCATTTGGTTACCTGTTGTGAAGCTGTAGCTGCTTTCTGTTCCGCTTGCGTCAGTCTTCTCTGGAGACGATTCGTCTTCTCGTGATTTTCTGCTAACTGTCTCTCGTACTGAGGAAATAAAACCCTTATAAGTTTATTACATGAAGGAAAACACAATAGGTTGGGTTTTAGATGCTTTCAAAATACTCAAAATCAAATAAAGAAAGTGTAACTATCAATTCTGGCCTCTTTTAGACTAAACTTACTACAGAGCTTTGAAACAGCATCCAGCCCCTTACAGACTTAAATGCACTTTTTAAATGTTGTGCTTTTTTTTATTATTGGGGCAAAAAACTGTCCAAACTAATCTGATCCCTTGTAAAAAAAGGAACTGTTGTCCAAACCTAAAAAACATTTCTTTTTCTGAAATGCAATGTCAGTTTTACACCAGATGTAACAGGACACACTCCCAGAAAGCTCCACTTTTGTCTTGCAAATCTTGGAGATTATCTTCATGGTTTTGGTAACTGTGAGATGGACCTGGTCCTTTGAGTTCTTTCTTTATTGTTGGATCCTGAGCTGAACTTTAACTGAAGCGAGGCCTGCAGGGCTTTAGACGTTCCGGGGTCTTTTGGAACCTCCTGAATGAGCTGTCAGTGAGCTCTTGGAGTCATTTTGGTTGGCCAGCCATGGATGGGAAGGTTCACTACTGTTCTGTGCTTCCTGCATTTGTCAATATTGGTCCTGTTTAAGGTATTTTTTTGATTCTACAGTAGTCTGACCCAGTGAAACTGAACTTAGCTCTCCAAAAAAAACCCCAACAAATTCATGAATTGACAAATTGAGGGGAGGCGGGCGGGGGTTCCGTAATCTGTAAGGGGGTGGATACTTATTTGCAGCACCGTATGTGTTAAAAAAACTTGTTTGCTTCTGACAAACTTATTTTGGTTGGTAATATCATTTTGAACCCACCACTGAGCACATTTAAATTCAAAAGATGTTACATGTTTTTCTATTAGTGGATCATCTTTGGTAAAATGGTACCTTCTTCAATGAAGGTAAAATCTCGATCTCATGGTGCAAAATAATTTTACATTTCCATGTATAATATTAAAGTCATTTGAGAATTGGTCACAGCTCCATGTTCTGATAAATAAAATGCAGTACTTTATGAGACTGTGTGTGTGTGTCACTCAAACCTCATATATTGTATTATGGTCTGCTTCAAGTTTGATCTCTAGTTCTTGTGATCGCTGCTTCTGCCGTTTCAATTCTGCCCTGAGACAAATGTGGGAGAAAAAAGCAAGATAAGAGCCAAGACACTTCTCACAGAGACAACAAAAACATACATAAAGCTTTGTTTTCAACCGTTTTAACATCTTCAGTATTTCAGACGCATCTTATTGCGATACACATTGCTCAGAGCAGAAAAACCTCCATTTTTGTCTGAAATGTGCTGAGTCTTTGATAGTGTTCATGGTAAAATAGATGGAAAAATGTCCTTAGGCAGTGATGTATCAAAGTGAGTATTTGTTTTTGATTAAAACAAGTTTTATTGCATTTATGAAAGCACATTAACTATTAAAGTATTTTGTTAATTTAAAACATCTTTTGGCAGTCTGTCAGTTACTAACCAGTTCCTATGAAATTGGTTTTGATTAAACACTTCATTTTGCAGAATGTTTGCTCAGCTTGCTTGGTTTTTGAGCACCACACTGCATTTCATTTGCCAAATGAGAAACAAAGTGGGACAAAAGCATGAGGTGAGGGCACAGATGCATGCAGATGTGCTGGAAAAAAAGAAAACGGTTGGGTTCTCCTCCCTGGCCTGTCCATTTGGCCAAATTCTGAGCATGGCTAGCATCTGCAGCAGAAGCAGAGACGCTCCGATGTCACGTAAACACAGAAGCAGCTTCAGGAAAACAATAGAAGTCTGAGGTGACCCAGCCTGAGTGTGGACCTGTGCACCGTACAGCATCTCAGGAGACCTGAAAAGATGTGCACTCATGTTTCCCTTCCAGCTTGACGAGACTTACATGTGTCTGGCATTAAATTATAACAGAAACATCCAAACTATAAATGAGCCAAGCCTGTAGGATAATTACAAGAAGGATTTGGGGTGTGCTTACTTGTAAAGAGGCTTATAATTTCTTTTCTTATGGCACCAATTGAACCAATATTTTTTCTGATAAGACTTTTAATGCAGAAATTTACATCCTCTGAATTTGACATTATGTTGTCCTGCAAAGGTTGTGCCACCTGGATCCTCTTCTGAGTTGTTTATATAGAATAGAAACAATTTGCCAAATGTTCCTTTTTTTCTATTACATTAATATTCAGCATTTAGGATATGCTGTAACATTTTTCTTGCTTTTTACGTTTCAGATCTCAAGTGATGTAACTGCACTTTAAATGTCATGCATTACCTTATACAGTAAAAGAACACGGATTAACAACAATAAACAAGGGCTTCAAGTTTTATGTTTATATTTGCTCCAGAAGGTGAGGAATAAAAGTTTAGTGCTTACAGATGACTAAATGTTTTCTTTTTTTTTTTTTTTTAAAAAAAAACCTCATGCTGTAAAAGGTTGTTTTCAATTACTGCAAAATGACAGTTTTGTGTCCATATTTTCTTTTCTTCGAAATGTTTGAAACCATCTGCACAAGTTCTTACTTAAGGCCTGTGATTTTCGTTTCAAAGGCTTGCAGGAGGTTTTTGGCCTCTTCCTTCCATCGCTGAGTGCTCTTCTGCTGTGCTGTGAGGAGGCGTGTCAGATCAGCACTCGAGCTCCGGCTACTTTCCTCCAGCTCCCTCATTCGCGCTTCCAATCCCTGCTCTTTCAGGCTGTATTCTTGCTCCATCTGTGAAACCTTATGGAGGACAGCAGCGAGTGAGGCTGAACACAAGTTCAACTATACTGACTTAAAAAGACATCAAAAGAGATTTAAAATATTCACATATACCTTGATCAAAATCAATGCAAATTCATCATATCTGCACACTTTTTATAATTAACAGCTTAAATGACAACACTTCTGAGGAAATGATTCAAATTTTGATGACCTTATAGTGAGGGAATGTCATGTTCTGAAGGGTAGAGCTCAGTCCTGTACTCTCTGATCACATGTGTACAGGAAATAAAAATACTCCCTTGAGAGGATTATGTTTTGAGTGCATGAGAATTAATAATACTGAGTCCTCCTATCAATCCAGGAAACCACTCAGTTACTTTATTCTTCCTGTCTACATATTAAAAAGAAAGCCCTCTGTAAAGTCTGACCTTTTGCCCTGCAGCACGACTTACTTCCCTTTAATCATTCTCAAAGTTAACTTGAATTTTCCCATGATTCATTTAACTTTTACTTCATTGGTATTATCAGAGAGCAACCACTGCACTATCTTAACCGTTTCTATCCTGTATTTTTACATTTTCACTTTAAGATAGTTTTACTGTGTACTAAGACAGATTTATACTCCTTGTTTTCATCAGTGATTACCTTCTGCTTGGCTTTCTTTTGGACCAGCATGGTGGTCTTGCGCAGCTCATCCATCTCTTTGCGGATCTGCGTGTTTTCCTGTTGCAGCTGAAGCCGCTCGTCGCTGACGCTGACACAGTCATCCCGCGCTGCAGCCAAAGAGCCCTGCAGCCTTCGCACCTCCTCCTGGCACCGAGACAGCTCCTCACTGTATCTACAAGCGGACGAAGAAGAAGAAGGGCTTCACTTTCTGCTCAAAATGTAAACATACTGTGCAACGCTGAGCAACTCTTACTCCATCTCCATCTTTTTCAGCTTGTTCTGCGTGCTGTTCAGAGTGAGGCTTATGTCTTCCTTCAGTCTCTCTGCATTTAGACACCTCTGATGAAGGGCATCAATCTTCCTAAACTCCGGCTCTGCCCTGCCCTCCTTATACACCTAACACAAAAAACACCACCGGTTATTACCAACAAAATCCACAGCACAGCCCACTCCCAAACACAGAAGAAGACAATCAAACATTATCAGAAGTCTTTAGCTAGCTTCAGCAGTCACTGTGCGTTCACAGATACCTTCTCCAGTTCCTCCTCCACAGCTTTTCTCTCACGCAGGGACCTTTCAATCTGCGACTCTTTATCTGCACACTCCTAGAAAGAGATTGGAAGACAGAACAAGGGTTGACAGGGAAAGGGTTTGTTCGAGACTGAAGCCGACAGGCAGAAACTGAAACAGGTTTAGTGTGATTTTGAAAAGAAAATCCTGTTAGAGGAACAGGTTTGTACCAGCTGCAGTGCAGACAGTTCTTCTGCCATCCGATGGATTTGGACGTTGCACTGTTTGCGCACGTTTTCTACCTGTTGTAAAAAAAGAAAAGGAAAAGACAATTCACATTTCACTCTGTGTCCTAACGCAGCAGAAGAATTACAATTAAATGGTCTGTATTCAGAATTTGTCCCGACTGTACCTTTGTGCAATTTAAAATGATATGAATGAATACATTTCATAGCACACTGAAAAAAAGAACTTTGAAAAAATTGCTGTAAGCAGCAGATGTTAAATGTAAAAAAGCCAAATAGCATTAAAAATAATGACAGAAAGATGTGACTTATAATGACCAAACATGGGGACCACCTCAGAACTTGGTTTTAATGCAGAAGATCACGATCATTCAGTATTAACTTTCAGCCTTGACCTTTGACCTCAGAGATGTCTCCACATTCTTTTGATAACATTATGAACTGTAGATGGTGGGATATTCAGTCGTCCCAAATTTTCGGAGAGGAACATTATTCTGAAAATGTTCCACTATTTTTAGACAGTTTTTCAAAAACTGGTGATCTTCTGCCTAGCTTTACTTCTGACAGATTCAGTTTCTCTAAAATGCTCGTTTTATACCCAGTCCTCTTACTGACCTGTTCCCATTTAACCCAATTAGCTGCAAAATGCTCCTCCAGCTGTTTCTTGTTTGTACTACTTACTTTTAGAGCCTTTTGCTGCCCCTGTCCATCAAATTCAACATTACCTTATTTAAAAAAAATGGTACAGTTTCTTAGTGTAAATGTTTGATCTGTTTGCTTTGTTCCATTGTGGAAAAAATAAGTGTTCATGAGATTTTTTAATAACTGCATTCCATTTTTATTTATTTTCACAAGGTCCCAATTTTTTGGGAATTGTGGTTGTATAAGCTAATGCATTTTCAAAAGACACCAAGAAACAACAGTGGCTTTGTTCAAAAATTAGATAAAGAGGAGTATTAACTGTAAATGACTGTTGGCATGTCTTAATTAAGAAGCTCCATCTTTAATTCCTAAAATTTAAGTGATATTTTTTTTTCCTCAGGTAAGTTCAAAGTCTAACTACCCCTGGTAACTAGATCAGGGATTAATTCTTCATTCTACAAATTTGTCTTTCCTCTGAGTACATTTAAATTAAGATGAGGTAAAAAGAAGATAAGGATAAAAAAGTACTTCCTACAGCCGCAATATTTAAAATTCATTTCAAGTTCACTGACAAAAAGTACCTAGGAGGTAAAAAGGTAAATTATCTGAGCTCGTGATTAGCAGAAAGTCCAAAGCATCAACTCCCACTCAGTGAAATATTTTTTTAAAGGCCAGCCAGTGAATAAGATGCTGGCCTGCGCTTCAGTCATGTCACGCTGTATTAACAGGATTAAGAAGTCGGAGAGCTTGATGAAGAAGAATAGCGCACTAATCAACACATTTCTGGCTGAGGCTGCACAGGGTGAAAGAGCAGTGCTCGGATTTTGGCTGGAGGATTCATGTGTTAAAGCAAGCAAGGCAAAAGGCCGTGCAACTTGTAAAGTTAGTGCTTCCTCAAAGTGAAACTCATTAAAGGCAGAAAAGTCTGTGCTTTATGTTTTGGATTTGTAGATATGTCTTAAAACAAGGGACTTTTTAACCTGTGATTTCAGGAAATTGTGTGATTTATTCAGTATAAAGTTCAAAGTAGATATTAGTCACATTCTGAAGGCATTTAACAGGAATATTTATTTATTCTACCTCTTTCCTGGTTCGAACCGCAGCCTCCTGGATCAAAAGTTTGATAGCTGCCGTCGTCTTTTCCAGCTCTTCTGTCTTCTGCTTTTCTCTTAACAGTGACTGCAGGAACAAGTAAGGATGGAAACAGGTACACATTTCAGTTGGAAAATTGCTAATGGGGTGCAAGGACTTGTCGGAGGAAAGAGCAGCTGAACGGATTCAAAGGAAAAGAAAAATGACAAAGACAAAGAGACTTTGGTCACCTGGTCCTTCTGCAACACAGCCTCCTCAGCCACTTGAACACTCTCCCGGACTTTGGACAGAGCCTCATACTTCTCCTCTTCTAGGGTGGTGCAACGTGCCTGGAGTTCCCCGACTTTTCTCTCCCACACAGCTTGCTCCCTGCGAACTGCCTCTGCCTCCTGAGATGCAGCTTTCAGCCTCAAAACGGAGAAAAGCAGAGAGAGAGCCAGCAAAGAAGGAAAAGTCAGAGAATTGCTGCCTGGCCTTGTGACACTTAAAACTCAGATATAAAATTCTGTGACTTTCTATAAGATCAATATTGCAGTAGTTTATTAATGTGAAGAACTGCTCGTTGTTGGCTTGCAGCCAGTTACTGCTACGAGTGTAAAGGGATTGCTGGTGAAGCAGCAGGCAGCTGATAAAGTGCTCACCTGGTCTCGAGTTGGCTCAAAGTTGTCTGAAGCTGTTGGAGTCGTCTGTCTGCTGCGTCCTCTCGTTCATGAGCCTCTGCGACATCTTCCTCCTTATTACATAGGTTTGAACATGAGGAGAATCTTATTGTAAAATAAAGAAACGTTCGAAAAATATTAAAGATAACGATAACAAGGATTTGTGCAGCTCAGAGTAAGGCTTAAAAACCAACCAAAAATACAATTTTCACTCTAACAGAAATTGCATCCTGTTGCAAATACTGCAGCAACACATCAGGACTAATTTTCCCCCACCCTCCATGCTGTCATTAGACGGGTAAACCAACCATTCATAATGTTATTGCCCGCCGCTGAAGACAAAGGCACAGTGATAATGTTTTTGCCAGTGTCTCTGTCTGTTTATTTGTCTCTACACTTTGAACAGTATCTCGTGAAGCACTGGATGGATTTCAGTGAAACTCTTAGGAAGGAATTAATGCTTGTACCTCTACAACCGATTAACTTTTGGAGTCAAGCCAATTCAAGACAGCCACCACAGCTAATCGACCTTAGAATACATAAAAATGGCCATACAGTCACTCACAACATATACTCCATGCTCTAACAGATCATGCAAGATCACACAAGATATTTCAATAACACAAAAGATAGAGTATGGCAAAAGAATTTAAAGGTCTAAACAAATATGTCATTTCTTATATTGATAAGATGATCCTATTCTAAAACACTGGCATGATTGTTAGGCCTTTAATTTCATATTTATTGATTAAATGTACTCACTCTTCTCTGCACCTGCTCCTGGACATTCTGCAACAATCTGGTCATCTCGTCCACTTTGGCTGTGGCTGTCCTAAGTTCAGCCTTAGCCTGTCTGCATTGGTCCAAAAAGAAAAAGAGTAACAGTTAAAGCAAAGAACACCACAGAGGACCTACCCCTATTTCGACTTTCTGTTTAGGTTATTACAGTTATAAAAAACAGCTTCCTAAAAGGGAAAATTACTTTTATTTTGCAACGCTGCTAAAAGTTAGTTGCAAAGATTCTTATTACTTTCATGTCTGTCAATAGTAATATCAATATTAAAACAGTCACCTGCTGACCAGATGTAAAATTCTTCTTCATTAATAAGAAATAGACTGTAAAAAGGTGGCAGAGTAAAAATCGTATGTAGGGGTTCTGAAGGAGGTTATGTTCTGGGCTGATAGTTAAGAACACTGACTTCCTGAAACTGGGGCACTTGACATTGACAGCAAACACCATGAATCACAAACCAATTGTTGGCTACAGAATAATTCTTATGAATAAATACAATTCCCTAAAACATTAAACTGTTCTCAGCCTGATTAATGATTCCGTTTAACAAGTAAATTAACAATAGAATAAAAAGAAAAACATTTCCAGTGCATTTAGTCTGAAAAGCGACTGGTATGGAACAGAGATAATACACATATAAAAGTGTTAAACTGGTAATTTAGGTACCAAAATCTAGCTCCTGTACCCCAATGTGCAGGTTAAAGCACATGAAACAAACCTTTTAAACTTATTTTTATTACTCAAATTGGATAAATAATTGTACTGAAAAGGGTAGAAGAAAGGCTGCAGCATGATGTATTTCTTGGGTTAATAATAAAATAAGACCTTTGGCAGCAGCCAATTTGAATCTCTAAGATATTTAGTTACCTGAGCTGACAGTGCATCTCCTCCATTTCTGTGCTCTGTTCCGTCACCGTCTTCAGAAGCTGCTGGTTAGTCTGCGTGTGGCAAGAGAGACAGGAATGCCATTTGTGGGGCATAATTCCAAACACACAACTTCACATTTTTTTTTATCAAAATCAACTTTCCAGCAAAACTTCTCTCTTAAAACTTTCGTTGTCCTTTCAGAACAAACCCTAAGGAGCCTGTGTCAGACATTCACAGCTCCAAAGTCAATTGTTCTCACATGCAGTGACTGAAAAAGGCTCCTTGCATGAACAGTGAAAGAGGGGAGAGCCCAAGGCTTAACCACACATTAAAAATGCATTAGAGGGATATAGTATTACTACACTATCTCCACACACACTGGACTATGAGCAAAGTAAACACCAGGCGCACTGTATATGTATGTTTTGTTATGTATATCCATAGTAAGACTGAGCATCTGTTCAGGCAGCTTCTTTTAAAGACAGCCTTGGCAGTCAGGTGTTTTCCTATCACTGATTTCAGGTGACATCCAGCTAAGATAGTTAGAGGATTACCAAGTGGGCTGACAAACCATTCTACAACAAGACATTTCTTGCATACCACCAGAGGGACTTAGAAACCAATTCACTTAGTTACAAGATTAATTATTAGAGCAGGGTTCATTTTGGAAAAGTGCAAAGCATTTCGATCCCACGGCTAATTGGAAGGCGGTAATTTAACACACTTTTAATTAAGCATTACTTACCAATTCCAGTTTCTGATTGGATGCTTGGAGTTTGAAAGTGTGCTGCTGGAACTGAACAAGCTGATCCTGTGATGGCAAAAAGGGAGCATTCAATAGCCTTTAAGTGCCAGTAATTACCTCCTGCATATATCAAGAATTATCTGAGACCAAACAACTCCAATTAACCTCACTACTATGATAATGGCTCCATCTAGTGGGGAAGACCTTTTGGGTATACAGAGACAGATACATGTGTTGGCACCCTTACGGCTCACTCAAACAGTTCATTTCTTGTGAAAAGTGGTTCAGTTAAAAGCAACTGTCAAATGTATATCGTCATGTCTGTCGTATGAGATGAAGTAAAGAAAAAATAGTGGCAAGTAACGATGTGTCAATTAGTTTACTAAAATTAGTATGGACAGATTTGTTTGTATCCTTAAAGAGAATATTAATCTTTGCATTGTAGTTATGTTTCAAACTAAGTGACCTTAATTAGTATCACAAGTGCCTTCAAGCTATTCATCAGCCATTCAGCGTATTTTAAGGGATCAAACATGCTACTATTGTTGTGTGCACCACACTGAACATGGAGCTGAGAAAACAAAGGCAAGAGCTGTCTGAGGAGCTCAGAAAGGAGATTGTAGATATCCATGTTGATGGTAAAGGCTACAAGACCATCTCCAAGCAGCTTCATGCTCCTCTGACCACAACTGCCAATATTATTAAAAGGTATAAGGTTCATGGGACTGTAGTCAACCTCCCAGGATGTGGATGCAAGAGAAAATGCAAGCCCAGGTTGGTGTGGATAGCAGAAAAAGAGCCAAGAAAAAAAAAAAAACAAACAAAAAATAAACAGAAAAAGCCAAAATGAAAGCCACCAAAAATGTATGTTGACAAGCCTCAAAGTTTCTGGGAGAAGTTTCTAGGACTGATGAGACAAAACTGGAGGTTTTTATTATTATTGTGGAAGGATACCAACAAATGTATTTGTGTCTGTACGAACACTTCCATAAAAGTAATGTATGCCCCAGTCAGAACTACACATTTAAACAAATTAGGCAAGTTTGTCCAAACTTTAAGGTTTTACAGTATATAATGTACTGGCTCCATAAGTAAGTGTAGTAATGGTGAACCTTGAGCTGCTGTCTCTGAGCATCGTGGAGCTGCCTGTCAGAGATGGTCTTCTGGTAGACCTGCTGTAGGCGGTCCAATTCCTGAGATGCCGTCTGCCACAGCTCCATGGCCTGCGCCCGCTCCTAAACTCGCACACATGAAAATATCCACCCACATTCGCTCAAATAACCACTATGTCATGTTTTCTGTTCGCTGGAAAGGAAAAAGGAGTTCAAAAGTTCTCAGGAAGTACCTTTGACAAAGCTAGAGTGGCTGTTTCCCACTGCTCTCAACTGAATGCAAAGATCAAAATTATAATGATCGTCTAATCTGACTTCCAGTTACGATGAATGCTCACAGCATCCAGCTGCATCAAATTCCAGCTCCACTACAGCTCAGTAAAGACTCTGTTGCAATTTCAGAATCCACAGAAAGCATTTTAGAGGGACAGCACCTATTAATTTATGGCCACATTTTATAATAGGGTTGAGTTGTTTTGCCAACATTATTCAGATGGGGTAATATTTATTCAACACTTGAAATTATTATGAACGTATTTCATTCTGTTAAATCACCTCTGTAACAATTTATTTAAAATATCCTTATAACTGACTTTATAAGTTGGTATTTTTAATTTATGAGGATTCTGGACATCAGAGATCGGTACCAACTGCTACTCAACAGATTGAGTAATTCTACATCTGGTACATGTTTAGTGTACTTATTTTATGTTTTTTAGGCTATAAATGACTTATGTGATTATTTATTTGATCAGTTAATAAAAAGTTAAAACAATTGAACTTGTAATTAAGAAATAAATAATCAGAATTGATGATGATAAAATGTATTTTCTGATTTGTGCCACAACTAAGAAAAAGAATGTGAAACTAGTGTTGTTTAAAGTATGAAATAACATGACAGCAATGAACACCAATCCTGGGAGCAACTAATCTACAAAACTAAGCAAATCATTTCTGTTGTCTTTTCATCTCCGCTCATATCCAACAGTCCACAACAGCTAACAAGCCAACAGACACAAATGAAAATCACAAACGTTGTCTGAGTTCAATAATTCCCTGCAGCCATCACACAACAGCAAAAATTACATCCAGCTTTTTAAGGTGAAAATAAAAAGGACAGCACAACAGCAGTGAGCTCATTATTCACTTATATTGTTCTGCCAAAGCAGGGGATGAGGAAGAGTATGAAAATGTGATAGCTGCCATTTGTCTTTTTGTGAGGAAGGACATTAAAAAACAACTATTCAGCCAGTTTCTAAAAACTGATGGTGAACCTCTGCCCATCTTTACTTTGGAGAGATCCAGCATCTCTGAACTACTCTTCCTTTTACTGTTGCCAATGAATCTAACTCATCTGATATGCTCCTCCAGCTGTTTCTTATTCTTACCACTTTTACAGCCTTTTGTTGCCCCTGTTCCCCATTTTTTGGGATGTCTTACTTCCAATTCAAAATTACCTTATTCTAAATTACCTTTAATTTTTTTTTTTTTTTTACAATTTTTCTGTTTCAGCATCTGATGTGTATTATGTTCCGCTGAGAATAAAATATGGGTTTATGACGTTTGCAAATCATTAATTTCTGTTTGTGTTTACATTTTACATAATGTCCCAACTTTTTTAGAATTGAACTTCAAACAGTGCAATCTGTCACATTTTAAAATAAAATTAAAAATATCTTTGATTTTTATATTCATAATACTGAAAAAAAGAAGTGTGTGGTGGTCTTTTTCTCTCCTCATTAACAAAGTATGTCTGTATTTCTCCTGAGTTTTTGTAGAAAATAAATGCAGCTAATGTTTTTTTTAGCCACACAAACAAAAATGTTTTCTTTGAATGTGTATTTTCTCTCAGGTTTTGACAAGTCTGTGTTGAAACGTAGAAGTCATTCCAGAATTGTCACTAAGAATCTCCATAATAATACAATTTTTGGTGTGTAAAAAGAGAAAAATGAAAAAAAAGACTTACTCCTAACTGGCTGAAGATATGCTGGCACATACATAAAAGCAAGTATGGCTGAGACATTACATGAACATCATAATAACTGCAACTATGGGCTTAATCAAGAAGAAATGAACACACACATATATAATTAGACATATGCAGACCTGTTCAGACAGCTGAACCTGTTCCTGGAGATTTCTGATGATGGTAGCCTCCTCTATTGTGCCACCCTCTGCCCCTGAAGCTGTGGGCACGGCATGAAGCTGCTTCTCAACACACTCTCTTAGCTCTGCATGCAACCTGGAGAGGGTCATGAGTATTATCGGATGGTACCAAAATGTCCATTCATTCACTGATTCATTCATTTCACAAAAAAGGCTAAATTTTTTGGGTGTTCCTTCATTGCAGTCAACCAACCATGCTTTCATTCAGCACTAACCAACATAAAAAACACATTACTGACTAAATGCTTACTGTTAAAATTTTCAGAAAGTGTCTCTTGTGACCAAAAATGCCTTGTTTTATATAATTGACACCTAATTTTTCCTCTGTTTTGCAGCCACCTTGCACACAGTGACATCAGTAAAATTGTTCTACCTTTCATTTTCTTTTACAACCCTCTCCAGCTTCAGTTTGATGTCCGTCATCATCTCCTGTTAAACAAACACATAGGCACTTTTCAAAAAGTTTTTCTGGAGAAAAAAAAATTTTTTTAAGAGGCTTTCATCACTGGCTGCATATTTCTATGCAAGAATTTTAATAATTTGTCCTTGGCTACTACTTCAGTATGCACCATTTACAAAAAGAGTAAAAATATTTCATAAAATCATGAGTTTAAACATCTCATGATAACATTTTTAATCCTACCTGGTATTTCTGCAACTGTTCAGTCATTTCATCCATGTGCTGATCATATTCTGCTATAAGAGGAGCCATTATACTGTAACACAGAGCAATACGGGGAAAAGTATTTGCTCATGGTCACATTCATGAACACATTTATTCACATTTTCTGAGGGTGTGGTGTTAAAATGTGCCAAAAAATTAAAAACCAAAAATTGTTCAACTGACCCTCTGTCTGAGAGCCAAGGAGCAGGAGGTTCTGGTTGCTGCGTTTCCTCCACCTAACAAACATAGACAATACTTAATCCACTTTAGATTAATTTATTCTGTTTGTTTTATCTTTGGAGGTATTAAAAAATGTAGCAACAAATATACTTTTTTGAGAGGAAAAAAACAGTTTTATCCAATCTTGAATTTTACATTTAGTTTACATTCTATCCAAGGCAATGTACGGTAGAAGTCAAGTAAGTACACTAAAACAAAGGTTCCCAAACTTTTCAGTTCCTGACCCAAAATGACAGTGGTATGGACTTGCAATCCAGCCTACTGTTGGTTAAAGTGCACACATGTTGTTAATAAGTCAGGTAAACAAGGACATAATGGCAGCACCAAAAACCTCAATAACTATTAGGACATAATTTAATCTCTGGTAAGTTGAGTCTTAAAACATGTGAAAGTAACCATCTAGAGGAAGTAAAAGCTTGTATGACTGAGATTCAATAATAGAATGCCTTTGTTGTCATTATGCTACTGTAACAAAACACGATTTACCCAGTCACTGATAGCCACTTAAGTATAACAAGCAATTGAATAAAAAGTGTACTTTGTAGCTGAAAAATCAACATACACCATAACATCTTGGGCTTTCACTGTGACTGCT
Organism: Kryptolebias marmoratus; assembly: GCF_001649575.2. Lineage (NCBI taxonomy): Eukaryota > Metazoa > Chordata > Actinopteri > Cyprinodontiformes > Rivulidae > Kryptolebias > Kryptolebias marmoratus. The sequence continues at coordinate 25,765,781 of NC_051432.1, forward strand.
TAGAGAAATGTGAGAAGAGTATAACAGTACTTAAAGCAGGGGATATCTATCTGTAACATTGTTTTTAAAATGTTAGAAAACAAAAGCAGACACATAAAAAAATAATTGTTTACAGAAAATACTACTGTACCTTCCTGGTTTTATTTGGTTACAATTACAAACTAATTAAGGTTGATAATGAGGCTTAAAAATGTCGTTTTACCTGAGGTGATGTGGACTGAGTGTCGTGTCTGTCCTGATACTGGCTGAGAGCAGAATTTAACCTGCTGACTGAAAACAGAACAGACCACAAATCATTCATTTATCAGCTTCTTTGTCCTAGCAAACATTAAATCCGATTTTCTTTTCCTGTTTTTTCTTACCTTGATCACGCAAAAACGCAAGTTCTGTATCCATGCTTTTTGAGGAATCTAACAAAAGCAAAACATTACTTTTGCAAATCCGAAACAATTATTAGCAAACTAAATATCGTAATAGAAACCGATACACTTAAGCTGCAGTCGTGTCAGCTGTTGATTTCAAGGTGAGCTTTTGGTGCTAAATTGTCTATTAACAGCATAAACAGTTGGTTAAAAATTCGTGTGATCGTGGATGTTAACAGCTTTTAACCGCTATATTTACTTACCTTTGCAGCTAGCTGCAGGAGCAGCAAATAAAATCACAGCTAACCTTAGCAAGTTAAGCTAGCGTTTTGATCGTTAAATTAAAAGCTGGACACATTTGTTTTTTAACTTTATGACGCATATAAATCACTCAGCTGAATAAATTTACACAGGTTATTTATATATTAGATAAAAATTAAAATTTTTACTTTAATCGATGTTTCCGCCACCCGTTTTGAAGTAAACAAAAAACAACCAATGACGACAAGGGTGTGCACCTCTGAAGTAGTTCCGTCTAAGAAAAAAAAAAAAGATAAGTACAACAGTTCCGTGTTTAAGGAAGCTTCGAAGGATATTTAAAGTAAACGAGGAAATTAAAAACTTCTATGATTTCAGGTTTTGATTGATTGTTTTTGACTTTTTTCTTGTATATCTGGCAAAATACGGAATCATAAAAGTGTTGGTACAATGATTAGAGAAAATTAGTGAACAATGTCTTGGATTTTGTGCTAACATCAACTTTGGAAAGCATTTTTCTGTATTTTTCTGTATTTTTGCTGACCAGTACTTAATTAAACTCTTCTTTCAAACCAAAACTTTGGTAAAACCAGGTAAGTTCATCTTGATACTTCCAAGATGTCGGGAAGTTTGTTTTTTTTACTGTTTAGTTACTGAGTAACAGACATTAGACCTAATTTGATAACAGCTTGCTTAAAAAGTCAAGCAGACTTTACAATAAGACACAACGAGCTACTGTGGACCTTAGTCTTTAGTGAGTGAAAAGGATTTTGACAATATGAGGGTAGCTCTTGGACTTCAGCTTTTAACACTAATTCACATCTTGCTGAGTTGTGAATCTCTGTAAGTAATAGAGCACTGTGTGTTTATTGGTCACCCAACATCTTTTATCCTAACTAATATTTGCTCTCTTTCAGTCCATTTACTAAAATGGAGTATGCTATCTTGAACACCTGGGACAGCAATTCTGTGGATCACGACCCCATCAGGATTGTCTTCTCTGATGGAAAAGCAGGGCTGAAAATGGAAGTATTTGGTCCATTCTTCAATGACCCAGCAGCTCCTCCAGGGGAACCAGGTCTGACCTTCCCTGGACTCTGGAATTACGAAGGTGGGGAAGAAAATAGATTATTTTTACTCTAGCCATGCTACTATTTGTTTACACTTTGTCACACTTGCCAAATGTAATGGAAAAGGTAGAATGTTTAACCTCTTTTGTGGTCATTTTTTTTTTTTATTAAAACCCATTAAATGTATAAAGACTCACCAGCTTCCTTTTTAGATAATTTTTAACAGGAATGTTTCTAGTTTCACTTAGTGTAAACCAAAATTGTTGATTTCTATTTTATATATATATAATTAAAAGGTTTATATAATAGAAAAGAAATGCAAAATACAAGCCCACTTAGTAACATGCAACATTATTTATTTTGTGCACCTACTGAAGTTTGAAAATAAGTTGTTGTTTTGTTTTATTTCTTTTTTTTAATAATTTATTACTAACCACAAAAACCATTTCTGAGTTTATAATAGAAGAACTGGAGATCTACTCATTTATGTCCCACCCAGATAATAAAAAAACATCCATCCACTTTACCTGTTTCTCCTTTCTGGGTCACAGAGAGACAGACGGGGGGACAGGAGGCGACAGCTCTCACCACTGCTCCTCCATGCTGCCCCTAAAATAAAACCCTTATTTCCTAAACATCATCTAACAGCCTATATTAAATCTAATAAAAAATAATATAAACGTTCCACTAACAAACTTTTAAAACCATAAAACTGATTAAAACACACCAAATAAACATCATAGTAATAAACATCAAACTTTTATAGTTTTGTGAAGTAGATTATATGCACATATGTGCCTTTTATGGTTCCCACAAACCCCCACACCCATACTCCAACCCCATTGTCCGGTTACAGTAATGTAATTATTTCAGTTCTGATTAAGTAACTAAATAAGTGTAATGCAATTTTCAGCCATTCTAAAAGTTGAAATAAAATTGTGAAGATAGTCCAATGTGGTTTGGGAGACAAGGGTCCTGACCACCTGCCCATATTTGTGATACTATTATAGTAACTGCATTATCATTAGTATGGTAATACATAGCAATTAAACTTTGTAATGAGGTTGAATAATAACAATCCATTCTAATTGACCTTAAAGAAGTTTGATATCTGTTTAATGAGAGCCCCATTTTTGGCCTCATTAATGTTACTTAAAAGATAGGAAATCATTATAGCTTAGGTAGATAATGAGTATGTTGCCTGGTTAGTGGGAGTGCTGGCGCTTTTCACTTATAAAAAGTTTATATTATTGTAATTCTTGCATATCTTTGCTTGTTTGTTACTTAAAAACAAGACTCAGTGATTTAATTATGGTCTGCTTTCTTCTGCCTAAGTTGCTGATAAGGTTAATAACAGCTGTTAAGCAGTTTATTAATGCAAGAATAAAGGTCTTATCTTAATTTCCCTTTCTTTATCTTGTCAGTTGTGGAGTCCTTCTTCCTTGATAGCAGAACTGAAAATTACCTTGAGGTGGAGCTTTGTCCGTAAGTTTGAAGCTAAGCTTTGGCTCTTTTCATGTGTATGACCTTATGTTAATAAACAGACAGTTTTATCATCAGATATCTTTTCTGTGTTTTTACTTTAGGCATGGACAGCACCTTATACTTTTACTGTCAGGAGTTGGCAATGCATTTCTGGTAGGCTGGAGTATTTCAGTTTTTTGTTTTCAATAATTTTTTTTTTTCTTAGTTTTCTCTCATCATTTAATTCTCCAGCAACAACTTCCAATGATGTTTACAACCACAATCACAGGGGATATGTGGAAGGGTGAGGCTCTAATCCCATGGACATACTTCCCACCCAACGTCAACAAGATGAACTCGTACACCATTCATGGCTCTGGAGAGGCACGCACATATGAGGCTCTCTACCCCATCCCCAAGGAGGACATTGTGGAAGGCCAAAAGCCCAACTTGTGAGTATGCTGGCTTGTAGAAAACAGTTTGGGTTCATGCACATCACATGTCAGGTGATCAGGTGTTCATACCAACCTAAAACACTTCAAATGTAGGCAGATTCTGAGTGTTAAAACACACTGTGTAATTATGGGAAAAAACAAAATGCACAATCGAAAAAATGCTATAAGAAAACAGGAAACAGAGCTAACAAAGACAACTTCAAAAATATACTGGAAACCTGACAACGAAGTGACACGAACATGCTAAAAACAAGAAAACAAAAGCCCATAGACCATGACTTAATGTTTATAAAGGCACTTCTTGTTTTGATCATGTTTTCCATGCCTAAGAAATAAAAAATAAACATGACATGCACAGAAAAAAGAAAGTTTATGAAAAGAGGATGGGTACAGACTGAATGAGAGGTCGTGGCCAGACTGAGAAAAGTCTCCTCAGCTTGCTGAAGAAAAGCTCTCAGAGCAGATCCTTGTCCACACGTGTCCATACTGACACTGAAGCCAGCAAGCTGCAGCAGGAATCTTAATGTTGCTCTAAAATTAATGGCACATGCATAGAGCCCTTTTTGTAAATAGATAGACAGGAGGACATTTTTCAGAGGAGAACCAGTGGATTTATCTAATAAGACACACAAGTTCCCAGTAAGAAGCACGCTTCTTTTTTCCATTGACATTTGCTCAGATATCATTAACCAGATCAGTAGTTAGCCGCGGCAGCTATTGATCTGAGTAACAAAGCTATATATATATTAAACTATAAACACATAAAGTTTCCACTGACTTCTCAGTAGTCAGCACTTTGTACCCTTTACTGCACCATAAAATTACCTTAACGACATTGTGGAAAACATTTTGATTATATTATCGGACTTATCTTGATAGATTTATTTTTCAAACTTTAGATGGCTACTTCCAGTTTAAGTGAATAACTTTTTATTCTTTTTTTTTTTGTATTGTCTGTATGAATGCTTATATTTTAAAAAATTCTAAACACAAGAATCAAAATGTATGGTCAGAATTATCCACAGATGACTCCTATAATACTGTATCAGTATATGTAGATGTGTTTATTATGATCTGAGAATCTTATTTTGCAACTTTTTTGTATAATTTTATTATCTGTCTGTCTCTTAGCCACCGCCTGGAGTACTTTCAAAACTTCTCCCTGCAGAACATTATGGGAGAGGACTGGGTCCAGCCAGAATCTGATCTGTGGAAGGGAAAGGCCTGAGCTGTACCAAATTGCTACTTTTCTCTTTAAATAATTTTCTTTTGCACTCACAGACACACAAAGTCACCACAGCAGCAACAGGGCAATAGTGCAAATAGTCTTTGACAGCGAACAAAGGGCAATCAATCTTTATTACTTAATGATGCAAAACGATATGACAAGAAATGCGTTATCAGCTTGTCAGACCGCGTTAGACTTCACACACATCTGTGCAAGCGCACAGACACACACATCACATATTATTGGACATCAGTTTAAATTGCCTGAGCCAAGTGTGACCTACAGCGCTTATGATGTGCTTGGTGACGAGGGATGCTCATTTTGACATTCATCTCCTGCGTAGCCTGGATTTTTCACTTTGTTGAGATAACACGCTACAAATCCCAGTGATTCTTTGCCCTGATTTTTAGGGAATACACACAGACACACACAAATAATGATACTCAAATCACTCGTGTGTAATGACTGATTGTTTTTCAAAAATCACAAATTGTTGTTGTTGTTTTTTCAATGATTGACAGATAATGTAAAATAAAAACCTTTACTGCAAATAGATACATGAAAATATAATTTTTGTCTCTCTTTCCTGACACATTTACCCCTGAACAATTAGCTGGTGTGTTCAGGTTGTTATACATAAATAAAAGTGGCATAATCCAAGTTTTACAAAAGGAAGAAAAGATTCACTCGACAGATTTTAATGACACTATCAGAAAGTAATAATCTGAATAATCTATGAATGATTCACTTTAGAAGTCATCCCAATTCAAGATGGCTGCCACAACCAACTGACCTCAGGAAACAAACAAACAAAAATAGACTCAGCCAATTTGACAGATATTAAGGTAAAGTGTGAGTGATAGTAGGTGACACATTCAGAGCACATAGTCTGATCATCAGATCTAGGAATTTCTTTAAAAAATTGTTTTCAGATTTGACCAAAGTGACTATAACTGTATTATTTCTCATTATAAGAGGATTTTAGTCTAAAACTCTGGTATGAAAGGTGGCAGGCGATATGCATTCTTTCAAAAACTGCTATGCTTTTAATTATGTCATTTGGATTCATGAAATGACACTCCAACTAAATTAAAGTGAGATAAAAGTTCCTTAAAATGTTTACCTATTTGTGACCCTCCTCCGCTACAATATAAATATGAAAAATCACTGCAAAGCATTCTTATTTCCAATTCATTGTGTGTCATAAGTCTGTCTGCTCCTGCTGACCCCAGGGAGTGTCACCCCTTTGCCCCGATGCAGCTCCTAATAGAGCGAGCGTGTTTATCCTGAGCTTCATTCAGATCACCAAGTAGCAAACCGCTTCTCCTGAGCAGAAGCTGGGGAGAAGGAGGGTGATTGATTTTCATGTTGGCTGTGTTGCCCTTCGCTGCGGCAGCCCAAAAGCCCATATTGAGCCCTATCAGTTTTAATTGGCATCCTCGCCTTTGAAATGGGAGCTGTGATTAGGCCTGGAGAGCTCGCCGCTTAAGCCCCCTCCTTATCATTGCCTGTGGTGCCTTGCCACCACACTGCACAATATTCACCTACACACACACACAAAGGAGTTGTCACGCCATATTCCACCATCATGTCTGTTTCTAATACAACGTGACCTCAAATCATCTTTTCATAAACACAAGATCTTCATAAAGCCCTTTGATGAATGATGACTGCCCGCACCTACCTAAGAGCAGCCCGAGGATGCATGTCCCCTCTAAGATTCAAACCCAGTTCTTTCTAATTAGTGTGAAGAGATGAGAAGGGGAGAGCAGGAGAGGTAGCTGCCTTCCCTCTACCTCTAAAGCCCCGGCAGACGTACAAACATAAGAGTTGTCGTATTCCCCTCAGAAAAGAGACCAGCCAGCTCTAAAACATTCAACATCAGCTTAGGGGCGATTTTTGGTGTCAGAAACTTTCTGGTGATCACCCCAGACCTAGTTACCTTTTTTTCTTTACTATTATTATTTCATTTCCTAGAGATGTGGGCCTCATTTTCTCAAGTTTGAGAAGTGTTTGAGGGTTTGAATGAGGATAAAGTTTTGATGAAAAATAGAATGCAAGGGATGAAGAAGTGATCTCAGAACATGAAATGAGTGAGAGACGAAGAAAGTGAAAACGGTAATGACTTTGCCTAGTTTGAGGAATTCTGTGATAGAGGTTCAAATGAAAGATTCATACAGGAGCTAATGTGACACAATCCAAAGTTTCTGCAATCCACTGGCAAGACTACTGTCAGATTGTAAAAGTAAAAAAAAAACGTTATCAGCATCATTTAGTACACAATTATAAAATGGCACGCTTCCAGTGTACCACATCATACACATAAAAGCAAACTTTGATCAGTATTTACAAGCGATTTAATCTTACCTAATCACTGAAGTGCCATTTAGATCCAAACTGCACCCTAATCCTGCAGTTTTTCTGTAACAGCCAAGATAAATCGCTCATAAATTATTACATTTTTAGTGCTATTACCCCAGTCTTTCTGCTATTTTGTTTTAATGGATGTGCTTATTACAAAAGTCAACTAGTGGAGAACATGGCATCCTAGTGTTTTTGCATATCAACTGAATGCCTAATAACTCTGTCTAATTATTGTCCAAGAAGTCCATCATTACTTAGAGGACTGCAGGGCTGAAGAGTGGAAAAGATGGCCGAGGGCAGGAAAAAAAAGACGTGGACCAAATTGCTTTGGCGCTATGTGTGTCTGTGTGTGTGAGAGAGTGTGTGCATTTGCGAATGCCTGACGACATAAGCACTAATTGCAGTTGAAGCCTGCTAGTGTTGCGCGTACAGGAATGGCATGGCCAGAATGTGGGATGAAGCTGTAAGAGGCTGGGGAGAGGAAAAAAAAAGAGTTGCAGAGCCAAGCGAATGCCAAGGACATTAATGAGGGCCAGACGAGTTCTTCTGCTCAAGAACACTGCAGCAAGCAGGAGGGGCAAGTAAGAGAATGAGGAGAATAGATAAGAGAGCAACAGAGAGGGTTCATTACAGAGGAATGTTAAACTAGTATTTGCGAACTTGAGCAAACATGGCGTTTTTTCACACATTCAAACATCCAGAAATTGGCAAACCTTGTTCGTGACAACATAAAGAAATTAAAGACCTAACATTCTTTGAAGAATGCATATCACCTTTTCATGCCAGAGTCTTACACTAAGAACATCTTATGTTGAGAAATGATGCAATTAGAGCTGTTTTGGTCAAACCTTGAAAATAACATGCATGATCTCATGCAGGATTGTGATATCTTACATGATGTGTTAGCAAATAAAGTATATGCTGTGAATGATCATCAGCTACTACCACACCAAATTTTACCTCGTTATCTTCGAAATTCACTATAGTATAACCGTTTTGTGTAAGCTAAAATCAGTTAGCTGTGGCAGCCATCTTGATTTAGCTTGACTCCAAAAGGTAGTCATCTGTAGATGTACAGGCAATGATTCTTTCCTGAAAGTCTGTCTACAGGCTTATGAGATATTTTGCTAACAGAGTTCATTCCAATAGTTAATGGCAAACTATTTAAAAACAAATTTTGTTTGATCAGTTAGCGCTCACAGTATGTGTTGGAAATTACTCTCAGCTGCAAGCACACCAGGTTTTAGCTCAATATCTGTAAAATTGACCTAGACATAGCCATTTTTGTGTTTGCTGAGATTGCTTTGCTGTGGCGGCCATTGTAAATTGGGTTGATTCCAAATATTTAATCAGTTGCAGATGTCAGTGATTACTTTCTGAAAGTTTCATAAAAAAAACTTCAGTGATTCAGGAGATTTTTTGCTAACAGTACAGACATGGGCAAAACATTATCGCTCCACTGTCGCCTTTGTCACCCAGCGATAACAATTAGACAGAGAGAATTTTATACTGCAACCAGTTGCATTCATTGCCTTTTTGTTTATAAATCATTGCTAATATGTGCAAAAAAAAAACAGAAATATAAAGACAAACATTGATGCTGTAGTTATTTGTCACAAGAGGCTGTGTGGGATTTAGAAGTTGTTTTTGTACAAACATTAGGAACAAAACATATCAATAAGAAAGAAAAGGAAACTAAATTAAGCTTTCTTTGTTATCAGCACAGAATATAAATCACAAGCGTTTGCTTAATTGATTCCATTACATTCCCACCTGCCTGCTGACTCTCTCATTCATCCGCACATTGTTTATCTTCATTTTAGGTGAGCTGGATAAAAAAGGGGAAAAAAGTTGTTATTGGATGTGGAGTCTGCTGAAATTCATCCGTTTTTGCATGCACATTAATTGCCAATTAAATCCAGTGCACAATTATCAGAAAATATCTAGTCATGTGCGATAAAAAAACAAAACAAACAAACCTCTGATGCATAAGTTTACTACTTTCAGAGATACGAGATGGTGATATTCATTTGTTTTTAATATCACACAGGGCCACATTAGGCTTGAAGGTAATTTATGTGCTGCTTGATATTACTGGGTGTAAGTGAGCAGGTTCACCAAGTCTTAATTGGGAAATAAATCACACTGTCGCCATGGCGACAAACACTTGAAAGTGGTCATGGTAAAACGAGAGCATGCTGATAGTGTCTTAGCACGTTGAGGTGTTGTTTGTGGGTGTGTGCGCGGGTGTGTCCACTCATGCATATGTGTTTTCACCTCCTCTAAGCTCATTAGCACAGAACCTTGTTAACGGAGCTGCTGTTGTGTGCTGTACACGCCATGCCGTACCATTCCATTAGCTCTTGTTTTATTCAGCTACTTTTACAGAAGCAGCTATGGGCTTAAACCATATAAAATGATGCAAATGTTGAAATAACAAGTAGATAATTGCATATGGTGAACCAAAACAATTACTAGCATTATTTCTAACATCCTGCTCACTTCCACTTATTCAGAGTTTGTATTTTCTCCACATCATCTTTTTGTTCATTTGTGCCTGCCATAGAAATGCATAGGAAGCAATTCATTTCAAGGCAACCACATATTGTTATTCACCTCTAAATGGGTTTCTTACATATATTAACAAATGTCAATTTGTCCCAAATGGAGGAGTGCACCAACACAATATATACATTAGCTGTGAGATGTATTACTTATAGTGGGGTTTTGAATTGCCATGGTGACTTAATCCACTAAAAACAAAACCACATAAAGAATCCTTCAAATTATGTTGGATTTTAAACTATACCTGGATCAAATGCTATGGAGAAAAGATGGATCTTGAGAATAGATTTAAGTCTCAACAGTCTCAGTGGTTCATATATGAAGAGGTAAACTATTCCACAGTTTTAGAGCAGCAACTGCAAAAGCCAGATCACATCTATATTTTTGTTTGGATCTTGGAACATCTAAGAGAGGTTGGTTGGTAGAACGGAGTGCTCTTACTGGAGTGTAGATGTTAAAGAGATCACATAAGTATGATGGGGCCAAACCTTTTAAAACTTTAAAGGCAAGCAGTAAAATCTTTAAATCATTTCGGAAACTGACAGGTAGCCAATGGAGAGCAGGACTGCTGACAGATCACTAATTTATTTGCTTAAAATTCAAAGTGGCCACACAAAGACACAAAAGGCTATAACTCTTTCAGTCAATTTTAAACATACTGAGCTATAATTTTGTGTGGCAGTAGATGATTGTGATTTCTAATACATACTTTGACTGCTAACAGCTTACCATGAAAATTTCTTCAGGAATTTTTCTAGTGTTTAATTTACATGTTTTCATATATTTAAATGACTTGTATTATTTAGCTTATGTATTACACCTTTGCAAATAAAAAATAAAATAAAATAAAAAAACGAATAAAAAATCAATCCCTTCCTAGGAGTCATCCTCCTCTTTTCAGTAGTGTTCATGAAATGAATGAAGGCAGAAAAGTACTGGCACAGATGAATGGATAGACCGGTCTAACACAATCTGGCCCACTTCAGTCGACAATTTAATATGGAGTCGCCCACACTGCAGTTACCCTGCAAGGGTGCTGCACTAAATTTCACTTTGACTCCCCATGATGGATATAGATTTGTCACATCAAAACACAGTGTGTGCACATGTGTCTGTGCACAAAAGTGTTTGTGCAGGCATGATGAATAAGACAGACAATCTGCAAACGGGTGAGCTGTGAGAGACAGGAATAATAATTATAGTATTTATCATGCTTTGGTGTCATGGCTGCTTGTGCTGCATTATGAACAGATAAAATGCTGAAATGCCTTTCAATGCATTCCATCAGTTCATCACCTGCACCTCACTTATTAAAGAAAATAGTGTACAGCCTGCAGGGGAGAGATGATGTGTATAATTTACGTGGCAGTCTTCAAATACAGAATGTGAACTGTGGAGGTTTCCATTCATTTTTCATATGTGTCACTTGTTGCCACTTTTTCAACCACTGACATCCATTGAATTTCCTACAATCCATTGTCAGGAGTATCTTTGGAAAGTTCTGCCATTTCTAGTTCTGCTCTTATTTTCGAAATTTATGTGTACCATCCATATTATTTATAGATTTGATATACCATTGAGAGTGACAAGAGAGTGACTTTCAATGCATTAAGGCCAATGAAAAACCAGTTTTTCAGTAGACTAAAATAACTTGCGAACATCCAGAGGATGGCACTGCCACTGGAAAAGAAGATCTTGTCGCTCCTGTCGCCACCCTATTTGTAGGCAAGTTAATATATTTTTGTACATTTTGTACAATGTTAAAAGTCAAAGACATCTCTACAGAACCTTTCAGTGCTAACTCACTGATTTAGCATTCACACAGACCTCTCTTGAATTTTAAAAAGATTTACCCTCCAACCAGACCTGGAAGTTTCACAAGCAGAGATGGTTTCAAGACACCTCAACCATCAAAGTGGCTACTGGACGGCTACTGATGCTCTACTCCTGGAGCGGCAGGTGAAAGGTAAAGTGTATCCATTTCATTACCAGATACAAGTTACAATAAGTTTTGGGCTCCTCCTGGAACCACCTTTGCCACCCTAAGAAAAACATCTCTAGATCCGCCACTGCTAACATCCACTGAAATGTGTTTCAGTTGTAAAGGGTACGATCATTAATCCATCCATGGCCAAATGGCTCTGCAAATAGTTCTGACTGGTATGATGACACCCAGGTGGACACACTAATTTTCACCAAGTGTGTTATGCTCATTGCTAGAGGAGTGAATGCAGCCACAAAATAACTTTATAGCTCACTCCCAGTCCAGCTGTAAAAGGCTGGTTCCTGCTGCTTGCAGTCCACTCAGAAAAATATCTGAGGTTTATCTCTAAAAGACATCTTTTCAGCACTAGTGGTCTCCCACAGCCTGTAGGAGCCAAATGCAATGTCCTGTTGCAGCAGTTTCCCGCAGGGTTGCCCCCAGTAGTAGTTAGGTTTGATAACAGTTATTTAGAATAGCCATGCTGTTTCTGCCAATGTGGGCCCAGTCACTCATCTTGTTTTTGCCAGTAACAGGTTAATACACAATAAAAGCATTTGGGTTTATATATAAATTGTAGTGTAAAAAGGGTTTAACAGAAAATATGTTCACATTTGCAAAAAATTAACTCATGTTCACTTATCATGATATTTAGTTACAGCTTTTTTTCATTTGTATATATTATCACCTGTTGCTGAAAGGCAAAGGTGGATGATAATGTTTTTGCCTGTGTCTGTGTGTATGTTTGTGTGTCTGATTGTTACCAAATTATGTCAGAAACCAATAGAAAGTTATAATTTGATGCACGTCTACAACTGATTAACTGTTGGGATCAACCTGATTCAAGATAGCTGCTAACTGATATGAAAAAACAAAAAAGATGGCCATAACTGTCAACTTTACAGATTTTAACCTAAAATTTACTGAAGTAGTAGCTGTCACTGATCCCCAGCATGTTCCAAATACTAATAGATTGTGTAATGTTAGCTGATAGTCATTCACGACACATACCCTGACCATGACATTTCACAGTATCGTATGAGACTGTGACAAAAATGATATTTACAAAGTTTTACCAAAAGTGTTACAACTCTGTTAATTCTCAACACAAGATTATCTTAGACTAAAACTCTGTTATAAAAAGCTGTGGGGAATATGCATTCCTTCAAGGAAGGCTGGGCCTTTAATTGGCCAGACACTTACTGGAGATGTTAAAATTAAATGCAACATTAAAACTGGCCCAGCTACTTCTGCATCTTCTTCACTTTTATAAACACAAAGTGAGATTCTGTCACTCTTGTTGCTCAATAAACAAAAAACTTCCCATGACGAATATAAATGATCCTAATGTTAATTGCATTTGATAATTAAACAGTTATTGGTTTACCTGGCTGAGGCCTTGAGGAATAAGTAAGATTTAGTAGCCTAAATCTAAATAACAAGTGCTGCATTATTCCCCCCAGCAGCATCTTATTAGCCAAGATAAGGGACAAATCAATGGTTGGAAAGTCACCGGATGATCAGTGCTCAGCCATTTATCTCCTCTGACTCAATTAATTGCACCTCTATCATTAAGCAGATCGATCAACTTAAAAGAGAGCTTTTCTAGGTGACAACTTTACCAAGATGCCCCAATTAGCACTCGCTACCCTTGAGTACGTTTTATTTGAAAAATTCTCAGGTTCTACTCTGAATCCCATAAGCAGTTTGTAGCTACAAGCATTGAGATATATTTTCTAAACAAAACTTAATCCAAAAAGCTAAAATTACAGTAACAGAAGAAGAGCAGTGTGATAAAATGTGTGATGTTTTGCAAGTAATTATGGAATATTCTTGTGTTGTACATTTTTGGTCTGGGCTAGGCTGTAATTTACAGTTTAACACAAATGATTTTGATGGGGGATTTTTTGCTTGGATTTCTTTTCATAAAAGTTTAACTAATGTGGAGACTGGTCTGTTCTGAACGAGCAATGGCGATAAGTAGTTTTTTTTTGTTTTTTTTTCGGCACTGGCAACAGCTTAGTCTGTGAACCCTAACACAGAAAACAAGCAGAGGCCTTATGAAGGTGTCTTTGTTCTCTTGCTGCCAGCTCAGACAAACCTCATTAACAATAAGATTAGAGCTGTTTAGGGCCACTACCATCTGTTGGAAGACTTCTTTTGGCTTGAGAGAATTCTTTATGAATTTGGATGAGAGTCTGGACAATTTGTAATGCTGCAAAACAAGAGATCAATGTCATGGCATTGCATAAGTAACTGACAATTACATGAAGAAAACTTGCTGATTCTTGTGCATAACATGAGTGAACTTTAATCTACATTGAAATTTGTGCCGTTGACTGCAAGCTTTGTTAATGTTGGTGACCTTTAATAGATGGGTGAATGAGAAACTACTCAGTGCATCTTTCTGTTGTCTCATGGAAAATCAAAAAGGTCGTCTCAGAGGAAACAAACATGCATTAGCATGCAATAAGAAAGTATTTCTAGACTGCAGTGCTGACAGAATCGTTTGAAATTGCAGATGTACCTCTGATGATTCCTTCCTGAATGTTTTGTTAAAATTTGAACAATGGTTCATGGCATAGTTTGGTGAGAGACAGACACATAAACACACAGACACTGGGCAAAGCATTACTGTTTGCCTTTGCCTTTTGGCAGTGAGTGATAAACATGTATTTACATGTCTTCTGAAATGTATTGGAGACAGCAGAACAAAAACAAGTTTGTGATGCTAATAACATCCGTAGTTCTTCCCAAATGTGTCCCTTTTCACCTCTATTTGCTAAAGTTCCTACTGGTTGTTCATCATCAGACTCAAGATGACTTTCAAGTCCTGCTCCCTCATTTGGATTCTTTTTCCTTATCTGTTTTAATTAGAGCCTGCAGTCTAAAAGCTCAGTATGCCATAGGTGAACATTTTTCACTAAAGGTGTTCTATTTTGTTTCATAAAAAATGCATCACATATCTCAAATAAAAGACCTAACATTTCTTGAACGAATGCATATTGCCAGTTTTACACTAAGAACATCTTATGATAAGAGGGGATGGAGTGGTAGTCGTTTGGGTCAAACCTTATGAATGACAGTGTGCACAATCTCATGAATTTTTCATTACAATCAGTCCAGTGGTTACTGAAATATTTTACAAACAGATAAAGTTGACCCCCACAGTTACGATCAACGTTTTAAACAAAATTATTGCACAATGTATTGTGCTTGGAGTATGCTTTGGGGTATGAGGTATTTCAAAAAGCACAGAAGTTGAAATAGAAAGAGTTGAACCTAATTCCGAATAGCAAAGTTTAAACAACAAAACTCATGTAATCAGTCAGTGCCAGGATTATGTGTTAGGCATTATTCTCAGCTACTAACACAGAAGTTTTGCTCAATACCTGTAAAAATGGCTGAATCATAACCATTTTTGTGTTGGCTAAATCTTCTTAACTGTGGTGACCATCCTAAATTAGATTGACTCCAAAAGCCCATCTGATGGAGATGTACATTTAATGATAAGTTTCTGGGAGTTTCATTATTATCCACCCAGTGGTTCATGAGATGCTTGTTGTCAAAACAAAATGCCACAGAAACAAAAAAAAAACAAACAAACTGAGAGATAATGAACTGTAAAAGAAGACTTCTTACATCTTTCAGCATCAACTGAAGAGGAGTCACTGTAAATGACAGCAAAGGGAAGAAGAAGAAACATCCAACCTTGACATCCAGAACAATCACTTGAATCACTATCACAAGGACACGCATTATGTTCTTTTCACTCTAACAAATTCTACTGTTCCACCTAATGTGAACATGCTGAATGCTTTCTGCTCAGCAGGTTGTTGTTGATCGACTCAGTAAGTGTAACTGTCAAAGGAGGATTGTGGAAGGAGAAGGTCAATAATGTGGAGTGTTAATATTCAGCCTTGGCTTTATAGCTTTGAAAGGATTATAAGCAAGTCTCATCACATGAAAGCAGTGCTTCCTGGAGGGTTCGCATCTTTGATATAAAGATGTGATCTGCATTTCACCTGAGTAGCAAAATAAAGCGTGAAGAAGAGGAAGAGAGGATATATGCAAAGGGGTGCTACAGAATACTGTAAAGGCAGGAGGATGGAAAACAATAAACAGCACAAAAAAGATGGAAAAGGGAAATAGAAAAATGCAACAACAACAACAAAAAAAAAAAAACTAATTGAAAAACAAAAAACGTGCAATAGAGGGCAAACTTGGAGTTGCAAAATAAATGCTAAGAGTCAAAATAGTTCTTCAGGAATGTGCAGAGGAGGGAAGGTTTAAGAAAAGAAATAAATGGACAGAAAAGAGGCCAGTTCATTTTATTATTTATACTATAATTGCTTCCGTTTTCTTGGTGGCAACCAGTCAGTATGCTCTGGTTTTTCCAATTGCATTCTGATGAATGGAGATTAAAAATACCCCGTTTTGCAGATAAGAAAAAAAAAGAGAACATATCTTGTATTTCTCTTTCCATGTTCCTTTTTTTTTTGCTTCATCTCTTTCCCCATTGTGCTTTTTTCTTTCCTCATTTACTCTTCTTCCCTTTCATCCGTTATTATCGAAGGTAAAGACAGAGGAGTAATGTTTTTATGTGTGTGTGTGTGTTTTCTGTACCACTCATGAAACACTGGACAAATTTGAAGGAAACTCTCAGAAAGTGATCACTGAATGTACATCTGCAACTAAATGCCATTTGGTATCAACCTAACTAAAGATGCTCACAACTGCTAATCTACGTTTGCCAACACAAAATAGCTACAACTTACTCAAAACTACAAATAATGAGGTAAAGTTTATGTTGTGTTGCTGAATCATCTTCAGGACATAGTCCGAACATTAACATATTTCATAAGATGTAGCTGTGGTGTCTATTGTGAATTAAAACTGTGGCAGACTATAAGCATTCCTTCAAGTATTACTAGGCCTTTAATTTCTTTTTGTTTCCACAGCCTCTTTTTTTTACTTTTTATCTTGCTGATAAAGCTTCTCACTTGCTGCCAGTCAGCTCCAATGCCATGAAAACACTGATAAAGTTCTGACATTCTCTGCAACTGCAATTAACCAGCTTGGTGTCTCCATTCGCCCACTTCTTTCTTTTTTTTTTTTTCCTGTCACCCCAAAACACCTTGCCAAAATGTCATTATACATCTAACCTTTGAACCTAACAGCACCAGGAACCAGATTTACTCATCTGCTCCGTGTTGTGCGTTTTAGTGTTCCTGTCTGTCCCCAGTCAGGCTTGGGCAGTTTGGCTAATCTGATATCTAAAAGTCGAGGCATTTAATTTTCTTAAAGAGAACATGTTTGCAATGAACGGCTGAGCCAAAGAGGATGAACTGTCACTGCTGCTGTGCTCCTTCCTGGCTTTACACGGGTAACATGTCCACGATAGCTAATAGCTTATTCGCTGCCTCAAATTAAAGCACACAATCACCTAATAGGAGTACAGGGAGGGAGGCGGGGCCTAACAGGATTTATGAGGAGATGAAAAGTGATTGGATGTGAAGTTTGAATTAGAGGAAAGCAGTCCTGTGTCAGACTCTATGAAGGTGACTGACTGGACTGGTGAGTGGCCCACTCTCAGTGGACTGAATCCCATCCAAAACCTGTCTGTCAAATTAACGTGATAGGTAGGCCTCTTCCCCGACAGTAGGGCTGCGGAGGAAACTCGCCAGTTTTTAATTATGCTATAGCATCCATATCCGTGCATGCCCTCTTCTGTTCTTCATGTTAAACCACAGTATCTGTTCAACTGCATAACATTACATTTAAACAAACATGAATTACCAATTACTCCAAACAAAAGAAATGACAAGGTAGTACTTTGTATAAATATAAAATCAAATCAAATTAAAAAAATCACTCTAAATTTGTGTTTTTTTTTCCATAATTTTTGTTGTTCTTCACTACGTTTGACTGCTTTATCTCAAAACTACATATGAGAACACAGTGAGAGAAATATCTGTGGCCTGCTTCATTGGACTCCATTCTAATTACAATCCCCTCATTAAAGACAGATGTATTATGTCACTCTGCAATTAATATGATTATTGGGGTCTCAAAATGTCAACCATCAATGCGTTGTACACCTTTTATTGTTCCGTTCTAAGGGATCAAGTTGCAAGCAGCATGAACAACAATTATAAAGATGACTTGCATGTGCTCTCTGCTGCTTTCTAAATAAATCTCAATTTTGTATGATGGGACACCTCTTTTGTTTAAACCAAAGGAGTTAAATTTAAGAAAACAGACAAGATGTGAAAACTAGAGGAAGAAACGGAAGGACAGAAGTAAGTTAAAAGATAAAGTACCTAAAACTGGTGCTGCCCATGGACTGCTGGCTTTGCTGCTGTCTAAGGGATGAATCAAGACTATCTGAAACTATTGCTGAGCTCTTTGTATGATAAGTAATGTTCATTAGCATGAATTATAGATTGTTTTCCTATTTTTTTAAAGCTATGGAATTGGTCCCCTTTATTTTGGTAAATGTGACAAATCAGCCATGTTTCCAGGGGAAGACAAATAAAGCAAAACCAGAATTCATATGTGCATTCATTCATAGTGGGTATAAAAATGCTGATGATGATGAAGACACAATGAAGACATGAGAAAAACAACCAGCATTATGTTAAGTAAAGAAAAAACTTTATGCATAAAAAGACTTCCAGCTGCTGGAAAGTCATATTAGGAGTTTTTCTCTTTATTCTTTTCTATGAGAAACATTTATTCCAATAGATTATAAAAAGGAAATAAATAATGCTTTGAACAAAAAATTACATCAGATATAGCACATCAGTGTTAAATATTATGATAAGGAAAATAAGAGAAATAGATATTTTATATTTCATTTCTTTAATTGATAAATCTGCCCACCATTTCTACAAAGCCATCATCCTTCCTGTCTTACATCCTCATCTGTCATCGGGAGTCTAAGCTGTTATTTTCTCAGATCTCATCACCCACCTGTCCTTGTTGAGATAATAATGTAGCTGAACTCTGAGGACCACATCTTAGCAACAGTTAAGTGCATCTCACAGCAATTACCAGAATTTTCCTTCCTCTCGCTTACTCTTTTCTTTGGTCACCCACACATCTCTTACAGCCAGTGGTGTGTAGGAAGCTGCTATTGTGACAGTCCTTCATACAGCATGGACACCACGTCAACACCGCTGGGACTGCCTGCTTGATAAAGAATGCTGCAATCCAGGCTAAAGAGTTTTTGTGTTTTTTAAAACCTCAAAAAAAAACCTTTTTTGTGTTTCTTAATTTCTAGACTCCTTTCATCTTCTCTGTCACTCTGCCTCTCCTGTATGTTCCCCTAAAAGCATCTCACAATTAAATCTTCTCCCTTTTTGGTTTAATGGCTCACTGTTCTTAAGTTCTTGTGGTTGTCTTTAGTGTAATTATTGTAGTGGATGCCACCAGGCAGGAAGGTAAATACGGTGGAGGGAAAAAGAAAAAAAAAAGCAGCAGAGGCAGTTAAGCAAGGGAGATATCAGGAGGCACACTGGTAAAGAAGAATAAGACAAGAAAGAAGAGAGTAGTAATGTAATCTTACCGTGGGAAGTGTGGTAATATATCATATGCCACAGGTAATAAAATGTCACAACGCCATGGCTTCAGACAGAAAAGAAAGGTTAACTGGCGCTCCATGTGAATATACTTCAACACGTACCCGTGGATGATATTAAGACTTTGTGCACACATACGCTCAGTACAAGCTCACAGGATTCCAGGTAAGGCAGACAGATGAGCTCATAAACCCCCCAAAATACCAAGAACCAGTTAATGCACAGTCAGACAAATGTACAAATGTGCACAGGCGGAAACCACAGGTGCACGTTTCTGAACATACCTCTCAGTATATGTGGTGCACATGCTGCTCCTCAGTCAGCTGAATCATCTGTTGATGCTTGTCGATAGGTGAAGCGGTAATGTTTCTGATTGTGTTTGTCTGTTAGCAAAATGTCTCATGAACCACTTGACCGTGTTTAATGAAACCTTCAAAAATTAATTATTAGATGTACATCTCCAACTGATTAACTTTTGGAGCCGCTCCAAAAGTTAAGATGGCGACCACAGCCAACTGACTTTAGACAACACAAATATGGCTATAATTTAGACAACTTTATAGATACTGAGCTAAAATTTGATATGTTAATAGCTGAGACCAATCACTGGTTGCAGAAGACCTGTGTTTAAAACTTTGCCACTAACTATTGGAGTCAACTCTGTCTGATTGTTAGCAAAATATCTGATGAACCACTGGATGGATTTTAATAAAACTCTCAGAAAGTAATCATTGGCTGTACATCTACAACTGATTTACTTTTGAAGTCAACACAATCCAAGGTGTCTGTTAGCATACAGAAAAGTAGCTATACTTCAATGTATTTTACAGATTTTGGTGTGGTAGTAGCTGACAGTCACTCTCAACATAAACTCTAAGAGCTAACAGATCTTGTGAGATAATGCAAGGCATTGCAATATTGCAAAAGATTACACATATTGTTATGTTCAACGTTTGAATAAAGGGACTATAATTCTTTAATTTCCCAACATAAGATGATCTTAGTTAAAACTCCAGAAGACAGAGGACGATATGCATTTCTTAAATTCCTGCTAAGCCTTTAATTGTAACAGTTTGTGGTTAAAGTCCTGTTTTCATTATCTCTGACTCTTCTTTTTCTTTTCTTCCTTCTCTTTTTACCCTCCCTTTGTTTTTTTCCTCTATCGCCCTCTCTATCTCCTCTCCCTGAATCTCCCCTCTTCATTTTTCACCTCCCTCTCACCCTCCACCTCCATTCTTCCCTGCGCTCGCCTAATCCCTCTCTTCTACTCCTTCTTTTGCCCCAAGGATATCTCCCCTCCTACACGGGCTCGCCTCATTCCTCTCTATCTCTCCATATATTTATATCAATGAGCAAATGTCATCCTTTCATCTTCCTCCAGATGAACAGACTGCTTGTGGAAGAGGACAAAAGAGAAGATGAGCAGAACACAGTTTCTCTTAGTCCATGAATTTAGCTGCACCTAGCAGTGGTAATATTACATAAAGTCAGCCTTGTACAAGTTAAAAAATAAATAAATAAACTAAATATTTTGGCTTGCAAGTAAAGGAATTGTTGTGCTGCAAACACATAAATTACAATGTTGATTTGAAGAAATCAAAATCTATTTTAGTTCCTAGCAAGTCAAATTTACCAGAGGCTTTAAATCCACAAAGTGTTGCAAAAACAAATAATATGTTCCCGTAGTTTTAGATGGATTACTGAAAAATGTATGAAATAAAGTTCTAGCCTTCTTTGAAGGAATACCTGTCACTCGCCACCTTCCATGCCATAGTTTTAAACAAAGATCATTCTTTTGTTTAGAAGGAACAAAGTTGTAGCCATTTTGGTCAAACCTTGAAAACATTCTGTGTGATCTCACTGAACTCATGCTCAGAGTACAACATGTGTTTCAAATGACCCTCAGCTACTAAAACACCAATGTAAAATTAACCAAATTCCAGCTATTTATTTAGTTTCTAGGATCAGTTTTTTGTGGTGGCCCTCTTGAACTTGGTTGGCGCTAAAAGTTAATCAGTTGTAGAAATACATTCAATGATTATTTCACTGAAAGTTTCATTAAAATCTGTCCAGACAGAATTGACTCCAAATGATTACTCACAAAATGTTACACAAAGATCCTGCACGATCTGTTCAGAATATGTGTTAAGGGCGACTCTCGACTACTATCTGGCCAGGTTTTAGGTCAATATCTGTAAAATTGACTGAGTTATAGCCATCTTTGTGTTGTTCAGGGTGGTTGGCTGTGGCACCCATTTTCAGTTGGGTGAAAAAGTCAGTCAGCTGTTGATATAAATCCACTGGGTTTAAAATAGGTTTTAGATTGATAGTTTTTAGTGTTCACAGCTTTCAAAGTAAAGTGTAACTGATTTGAAATTATGTTACACTAACAAAGCAATTATGAGACATCAACTGAGTGTAGAAGAATTAGATTTTTTTTTTTAAAGAGACGTGTTGAAGCTGTTTTACTAAAATAAATAAATTATAAAAGCCTTAGTTTTCCTAAAACAAAGCAAAACACTCAATAATCGATCATAACACGAGACAAAATTAAATGTTTTTTTTTTTTCTTTCTGAAAAGGAAACTTTAAGGAATGAATATTTGAACCTAATTTTTAGATTTGGCTTAATTCCTGTAAGTTATGTCAGTATCAAAATATATAAAAACAGAAGAGTGCAGAAGGTAAAAATGTATTACATTTATATATTGTTCAATATGTGCAGTTTTATGTCTTACAATTGCTCTGGTTGTACTTAACCTTTTTTGTGTGTTGTTTGTGGGCTACAGCAGTTGAAATGCTATGTCTGAATAAAGATGAGTCTGATATGTCATAAATATATAATATGCTGCAAAATATCTGTTTCCCTCTTCATTTCCATGTAACCATGTACTTTAATGCATCTAATATCTAAAAGAAATTGGTTCTGTCTCCAGTAACATTGCTACATCTCAAATTGTGTGCAGCTTCACAATCCACAGCCTTTTTACTTGTTGCTAAACAAATAAAAAACAATGCGGCGATATTGGAGTTTAAATTTGATCAGAGCTAAAGAAACCTTGTTACTGGTGTCACAAACAACACATAATAATAAAAAAAACAAGTCAAAGATCTTGACAGAAATGTTTTTTTTTAATTCAATTGATGTAGATGAATTGGAAACAAAGTATAAAATCCAATACCAAACACTTTCAGTCCTTAAGATGGTGCACTGCTGCTTATTTTACATCTAAATTATAATATTAAACAAACAGACACTGTTATTTCCAGCTGTTTTGGTGGTGTTTATGTCCAGATGTACATTTTTTTATGCATCACATGAATATGTAGAGATCAACATGTTCAAACCTAACGGTGCCTTCACCTTGTCAAACCTTTCAGTTTCTTATTGGGACTCAGTGTTATAAGAGTCAAATAAATACGAAAGTGAGATTATTTTCACTTTTGTTTGAAAGCAAGCAAACGTATTTAGGAGCAGCTCATTTCCTCCCAAAAAACACTGCATTATTTTGTGTTGTTCTAATCTAATAGCAGTTTCTTAAAGAGGAGGTATCAGATAAAAAGAATGGACTCAGAGTTTAAGAATAAAAGACACATTTGTGATTTTTAGCTTCCCTGTCTGCTTTGTTTCTTACATATTGGTGGTGTTTTCATAAATAAAACTGGTTCCCTCGATATCGGGATTTTATGAATAGTATTTTTGTTCCAAGTTCCAGAAAAACAATTCGTCTTGTACACTAATCTTTTATTTTTGCCCAGCTTAAGTGACTTTTATAAAGGGATACCTTGACTAGGAGAGCTGATGGGAGATCTTTGTTTTCCAATCAGCTCTCCTGTTGTGACTAGCTCATTTCTGACCCAGATGGTAAAAACTCAACACTTTGACACCTAATGGCTCTGTTAACATCTTCAAAAAAAAAAAAAACCTTCTAAGAATCATACATGCATACAGACATGCACACTCACACCAGAGATAATGGAATAACAAGCTCCGTTTGCAGAGTTATTGTGATAGACTCAGATGAACGCTGAATGAGCCAGAACACCTTTAGTTTTCCATTAAAGGGGAAGCTGTGAGGGAGGGGAAGATGTCTGGACTCAATGGTCTGTGTCCAGGGAAAACTGCAAAGCCTGAACAAGGGACTGATACATAGAGCGAGAGAAGGGGATGATGATGTTATTGGATATCTGCAGGGACTGTGATTAAATCGTCCTCACTGAAATAAGTCTCTCATTGTCAGTCTTCCATTCATACAGTTCTGTTCTTTCAGAGTTTTTCTCTCAGTCAGTTTTTTCTGTCTCTGACTTCCAGCAGCTGCCTTAACATATATTTAGCCTCTTAAATGTTCAGTTTTTGATTCCTCCTTTACAGCTTTGTTTTCTTAGTTTCTTACAGATTAATCTGAGTTATATTATCTCTTGAGAATCAAATCAAGCTCTTCTGCAGCAACGCTACAAATTTTGCCCAAGTCCAACGCCTCTGCTTACTCTGTCAACTTGCTACCTGCTGTTTTTGAGTCACTGTCAGAAAACAGATCTTAAAACCGGAGTACAAATAAAGCAGTTATGGCTTCACTGAGAAAAGGAATAAGCTCTACCTAAAGAAAGCTTGAGCTGAAGAACAAAAAAATAAAACCTTATCATACTGAAAAAAAAAAAAATCAATACTCATTGTCGATCATCATTGAAGTCTCTTCAGCTCAGAAATACGTTTAGATTCTGTATTCTGTCAAATCACATGCAAAAAAAAATCCTTATACCATGGAGAATAAATGTTTTAAAAATCTCAAACATGTCAGCGTTTGAGTAAACGGAAAAGCACTGAAGACGAGTCACAGACTTCACAGGAGACTCCTTTTCTCTCTGTTGCCTTCCTGCTTCCTTTCTCTCCCAGCCTGGCAGTTATTTCACCTTACTCTTAACGGAAGACGTGCAATTACAACATATTGATTTCCCTTTTACAACTTTTCAGATGCTAACTTGCTTGTGTGTTGGATGGATTTGTACAAATGTGTCAGATGAGCAAGTGTTTTTATGTTATCCGCATGGAAAAAAAATACACTTTGCTTGCCAACGTGTTGACAACATGTTGAAAGTGTGCGCTCTACCACTTTGCCTGTGGTGTCTAAAAATATCATGATAATTGGAGAAGGTTTGGCTCTCTTAAAAAACTAATAAGCCTTCAGTCAGCTCAGCAAGGTGGGTAATTAAAGACCTAGCATTCCCTGAAGGAATGCATATTGCCTGCTGACTTTTAAACTAAGCTGTTGAAAAATGATGGAGTTGTAGCTTTTTTGGCCAAACCTTGACAATAACTTTATACACAATCTCATACAACATTGCAAATTGTCATGCTCAGAGTGTGTATTCTTCATGAATATCAGCTACAACTGCACCACATTTCAGCTTAAATATCTGTAAAATTCAGCAGACTTTAGCCTTTTTTTGTGTTATCTAATATCAGTTAGCTTGAATTGGAATGAAATCAAAAGTTGATCAGTTGTAGATGTACATCCGTTCATTACTTTCTGAAAGTTTCGTTAAAATCTGTCCAGCGGTTCATGAGATAAGCTGCTAACAAACACACAGGGTTGACTCCAACAGTTAAAGCTGAAGTTAGATTATTTTTTTTATTTTTTTCAGTTTAGCTGGTGTGACAGGGCTGGAGATAGGCACCAGCTCCCCACGACCTGGAAAGGCCAAGTGGATAAAGAAAATGGATGGATGGATGGTTGTGACGGCCATCTTGAATTGAGCTGACTCCTAAAGTTAATTTGTTATAGATCTACATCTATTGATTACTTTCTGCAAGTTTCATTAACTTTTGTCCAGTGATGCATGAGATATTTTGGTAACAGACAGACAAACGAACACATGTACACACAGACACAGGAAAAAACATTATCACCCGCTGCTGAAAGGCAGAGGTACACAATAAATATGAGTTATAGTGCTGTAAGAACTTGGAAGGACTTTCTACACAGCACATGAAAACTGGGAATGTAAGACAAATGATGACTTCCTTCAAGGTTTTTTCCACAGAATAAAACTGCAGTTCAGTAGTTTTGTTGGAGCTGCCACAGGTTCTGCTGGATACGCTGTTTTTAGAGCTGTTTTATTCTTCATTGCAGAGACACACAACTTTTGGCAGAATTATTTGTGGTTGTTTTTGTCATGGTTTTAGGAACCATTTTTAACACATCCAGTTGATTTGCATCTACATACTTACAGCTATCTCTGTGCGTTTATTGGAAATCAATTCCCCCAACGAATTACGGTGTCGAAAAAGACACAAAACTGAGACCAACAAGAGACACAAAAAACAAACAAGCCAATATTAAGCTGCAACAAGTAACTGATAGGCCGGTGTTGGGAAATCGGAAGGCAACCTAAGTGGCAACACATTAGATCAGCGACTGCCCTTTCTGGGCATCAGCAGGCCGCAAACAAACCACTTAATGGGACTGAAACATGATCTGTGGTTGGTATCTGTGTTACCACATCCATCACTCCTGGGTTTGATGATTTTCAACTTGTACTCACATCCATCTGCACCCTATAAAATTCAAACTAGAATTTAAAAACGTTGCTTCTAACATACAAAACTCCCAACAATCAAGCTTTGCCTGATATTAAAGACATCATTGTTGCAAATTTTGCCAACAGAGCACCTATAAATAAATAAATAACATGCTTCACATAAAATACACAACATGAAACTGCTTATCTACATAAGTACGCCGCTCACACAGTTGTCTTACATTCTCTGTTAACAGTTTCCCTCTCTCCTGCCAATCGGCCCACCCAGAATGACGAATACACAGTGAAGAGGCAAATGTGAGAAAGCATTATAAAGTTAAACATATGATTAGTGAAACACTGCTTAACATTTATGTGCATTTTACAGCATCTGCCAGTGCTGTTCTAATCAATATGCTTATCACAATGGAGTGTCAGGTTACGTGCAATGTGAGAGGTGTGACAGTGAAAAATCAACAGAGAGCTGTCACCTGACAATTTCTCTCAACTTCTGTGTGATGCTAATCGCAGGCATCCAAGTCTGTTCATTAGCAGGCTTAGCTAGCAGAGGGAAGCCACCGATGTGCAGAGAGGTGTTGTTAATGACACCAAAGACACACACACACACACAAAACAATGCTGAAACACAAAAACAGCTTTCTGACATGCAACTGTGGTTCTAGCATGCAGAGCAGCATTTATTGTAAGTCTCTGTGGTTTGTTATATGTGTAGCCACCATTTTTTCATTTCCCATTATTTTTTTAAATTTATTTCTGGAAGTTTAAAATGAGTCACATCAAGCACATAATCCCTAAACAAGATTACATGATAATACACTGATGAAAGCAAGGTGGTGTATTTTAGCTGAATGCATCCATTTTGAAGCCAAGAAATGTATTCATTAGATTGTATTTACTGATTAAGTCTTATTTACAAACCAGCAAGAATCTGTTTTAGCAAAAATGATCTGATCTGTTCAGCATAAATTATTAAAGAAAGTTCAAACATTAACATTTCATTTCAACTGTTGTTAAAATTAAAGAAGGAAAATTTTAAAACTCTAACAAAAAACACATTTTTTTCTTAAATATTTTTGGATTTATACTTAAAATAAAAAAGCTAATTAAAGGCCAAGTAAACTATGATTGTTTTACTATGAGAAGGGATGAACTTATAGGTGTTTGGGTCAAACCTCATGAATGGCATTATGCTGATCTCATGATATTGTTAGACTTGTTAGCACTCAGAGTGTGTGTTGAAAATGACTCTCAGCTACTACCTCACCGAAGACTAGCTCAGTATCTGTAAAATTAATTTAGTTATAACAATTTCTGTATTCGCTAATGTTGATTATCTTGGATTGGGTTGACTAAATGTTAATAAATTGTAGATGTACAGGGTGCGAATTTTAAGCAAAAATATTGCACAATCTGTAGTCCTCAAAGTATGTTCTGGAGATGATGCTCAGCTACTACCACACCCCAGTTTAACTCAATAGCTGTAAAACTGGCTGAGTTACAGTGATTTTTGTGTTTTTTGCTTAGCTCTGGCAGCCATTTAGAATAGAGTTGCTTCCAAAAGTCAATTAGTTGTAGATGTACATCCAAATCCATTCAGTGGTTCATCAGATATTTTACTAACGCTACAGACAAATACAGACATGAGCAAAAACATTATTGCTGCTTCTATAAAAGCTTTCTAATGTCATATATAATGTAATATAATTTTTTAAGTGTCCAAAAGTAAATAAATCCAGCTTTTAGCAAATATTTAAACCATTTTGGCATTATAATAATGCTCAGCAAAATAACAAAAAAAATAAATAAAAGACCAAACAAAAAATGTGTCAGTGATCAAAGGTTGCCTGTAACTGCTTGGTTGTGCAGATCAGTCTTACTTGATAATTTTGTCTTAGCTTGATAATAAACACATGTAGAGAGAAACAGAATTTCCTCGTATGAATAAGTTTGATTATCATTATACAGCTTGAAAAGCATTACACATCGTGTAGCATTTTTTTAATCATCGCTGTGTGAAATCTACAAAAAAGACTGCCTCATGCTGAGGCAAGGTGATAACAAGATCTCCTGTTAAAGTGACAACAGCATCTCCAAGTGCTGCTGCCTTCCATTGCTACTGATTTCATCTGCAAATTAGGAAATGTGAGAATTAAAAGAGATTAAGAAATGACAATTGGTCTATAAAAAGGGAATGAGTCACTGGTGGCCTTTTGGAGAGCGATTCTGAGCTGTGCTGCAAAAGCATCCTGTCACCTTTAGATAAGAAACTCAGAGACAAATAAAAAAATGTAGAAAGAGAGAAAAAAGAGAATGAAGACATAAGAATAAAAGGAAAGAAAGAGGGATGATGCAGTTAGACTGGATGCTAAATGATCTTGGAGAATTTTAAGCTTTAAAAATACCTAGAAGACTTGAAATGGACCTCTAAACTCGAGTTTAATCAACCTTTCTCTTCTTGCTCCATGTAGCTGTGGATGCCCTCACGTCTCACTTTCACACACACACTCCTCCTATCTGTCCCTCTGGCACTTTAGACAATACGCACAATTTTATTTTTTCCTGATTTAAAAAAAAAAAAGAAAGTTGTCTAACCTTTCAGCAACAGTTTCCAGCTTATTAATATGCGTCATCGCTAAAAGGCAAGAAGTGAAAATGTCTCATTTAAATTTGCAGCGGCAAGGAGATGGATGTGGGGTTCCATTAAAGGTAGCTCTCTCTTCTTGATAAACACACAAGTACACGCTCACACTCGTACGAACAACCCTTGGCAGAGTTCCACGCAACATCGCAACACTCAGTGATTAAAAGGATGGCAGAGAATCTCAATCTGAGCACGTTCTTAGCAAAGCTGACATTTCCACTCCCTGCTCCTCTTCAGTCCTGTGTCTATAACAAAGTGCTAAGTGGCTGGAATAACTCCACTTTCTTTTTTTTTAATTCCCTTTTGAATCAGCTAAAGTATTTTTCTGCTTTGATTTTTTTACTTTTACCCTTAAAACATTTTTTACCTTATATCACTTTATGTATTTCATGTTTCAAATTGTTTCGTTGTTTTTGTTTTTTTTTTTAATTTAATTTGTTTATACTGTTGGCAAAGTATCTCATGAATCCCTGAACAGATAGTGAGAAACCTTCAGAAGTAATCATTGGGTGAACATTTACGACTGATTATTTTTTGGAGTTAGCCTGATTCACTTTTGTTGCCATAGAAAAGCCTTTTTTTTTTTTCTTTTGGCTCTTCCTCTTTCAGGGGTCATCACAGTGAATCATCCTCCTCCATCTAACTCTGTCTTCTGGTCCTCTGTCCTCACTCCAATTACGTCCATGTCCTCTCCAACTGCATCCATATATCTCCTTTTTGTCTGGCAGCTGTATCTCTAACATCCTTCTACCAATATACCCACTGTCCCTCCTCTGCTCATGTCCAAACCATCTCAGTCTGTCCTCTAACTTTATCTCCCAGTCCTTCAACCTGTGCTGGACCTCTGATGACCTCATTCCTATTCCTGCCCATCCTCGTCCGTCCCGAGGAGAACCTCAAGATCTTCAGCTCTGCTACTTCCAGTTCTGTTTTCTGTCTTTTTTGTCTCCAAACCGTCCAACACAGCTGCTCTCACTACTGTCTTGCAAACACAAAAAGGGTTATAATTCAGTCTATTTTACAGATATTGAGCTAAAATCCGGTGTGGCAGTAGCTCAGATGAATCCCTATCACATACTCTCATGACTAACTGATCATGTCTCTGTGTTAGCAAAATATCTCATGAACTACTGACTTGATTTTAATGAAATTTTCAGGAAGCAATCAGTGAACCTACAAATACAAGTCATTAACTTTTGGACTTAACCCAATTCAAGATGGCTGCCACAGCCACTTGATTTAAAAAAACACAAAAATAGCAAACAATTTTACAGACACTGAGCTAAAATTTGGTGGGGTGGTAACTGAGCATTGTCCCTAATGCATACTTCAAACATAACACATTGTGTGACATCTTTGCCCAATACCTTGGCAGTGAGTGTTGGAGTCAACATTGTTTGTCTGTTAGTAAAATATCTCATGAACCACCAGGCAGATATAAATTTAACTTTCAGACAGTAATTATTGGATGTCCGTCTACAAATGATGAACCAGTTAAATGACCTTAGTCTACACAAAAATAATTATACTTCAGTGGATTTTACAGATATTGAGCTAAAATTTGCTGTGGTAGTAGCTGACAATCATTCACTACACCTACTTCAAGAACTGACAGATCAGGTGAGATTTTGCAAGATTGCATGAGCTTATGCATGATTTTATTTTAAGGGTTTGACAAAATGGCTATAACATTTCTCATCATAAAATTAACTTTGTCTAAAATTCTGGCATGAAAGGTGACGGGTGATATGCATTTCTTCAATGACTGCTAAGCATTTTATTTTTACTGTAACAAGTATTACTTCTGTAGAGTTATTTCCGACTGACATTGCATTTCACACATGGCAGCTTGTACATTTGGTCATGTGTAAAAATAATATTCTGAAGAAACTTTATTACTTACATTTAAAATCATTTTTTAAAGCAAGAAATAATTTATAAACTTGATTAGTTTATAATGACTTAATAGATTTTAAAGTATTTTTACTTATTTCCTTTAAGTGTTTGTACCCCCTTTTTTGTAATTTGCATTACTTATAATGTAAACAACACTGAATGATGATTAAAAAATCCATTACAGGCTGAAATATTGTCAGTGTTCATAAAAGATAAGACTAATGCAAATTTATATTACTTCCAGTTTTAATTAAATTACATGGGTTTAAAAATATTGCATGGAAATATTTGATTTGCACCACTGGGTTTTCAAAGACAACAGAAGAATACTAAACTCAAAGCTGCCTAATAGCAATAATAAAATGTCAACAAATAATTCCATCACAAGTCACCTCAAGAAAACAAATATAAAAACTCATGGGACAAAAATGTGTCTCAGTGAAGAAGACACATACTTTTAGTTTAAAGGTCCATTGTAAAGCATGAACCAATATGAGGGTAAAAAAAACACCAAGTAATTTTACCATTTCTGAACTGTTTTGTTGTGTGTTTTTTAAACCTGTGTGATTGATGTTGCCTCTTTTTTTAATCTGTGCTTGTACTTAATGTGGTTTTAATAGTTTGGTGTGGGTTGGTTTTCTGATGTTTTTGTAGGCAACAAGACTCACTTGGGTTTAATCAATGTCATGAGCTATGGGTGTTGGGCACCGAAAAGTTAATAAGACCCACAGGAGCAGCAGTAGGAGGTCGGCTGGTGGAAGGACTTAGAGGAAACTGTGGGAAGAGAAGGACCCAGCGGGAGCTTTGTGGAGCCCCAAATGCAACACCGGGCCCATAAAGCTAATGAGGGGCTCAGCACGGGGCTGAAGTTTAGGTCCAGAAACCAAAGCACAACTTGTATCACAGTCTGAGCCAACAACAAACTGCTTCAACACAGAATGTGTTTGAGCAGGCCATGTATTGACCTATTAAACTGATACAAAGCCACGGGGCAGCAAAAAGTCATTTTGATTGGTGTGTGGACCACAGTGTTCTGATTGTTTCTTTTTCAGGGGCCATGGGAATACTGGAATGGTTAGGATTCAGTTGGGGAGAGTCTTAGCCATTTCAAGCTGAGATTCCCTTCAGTTGGCGACTGTTTTTAAAATAGCTTAAGTGATTTTTATGGGACATTTATGAACACATTTTAAGTATTTATAGATCTTCAATAATAAATCTATCTATCTATTTTCTGCTGCTTGTCTGTGGTTGAGTTGCAGAGGCAACAGATTTAGGAGGAAAACTCTGACACCCCTCCTCTCAGCACTACACTTCAGCTCTTCCAGGGAGATCCCAAGGCATTCCCATGCCAAAGAAAACCTAATTCCTCCAGTGAGTTTTTGGTCTGCCCTGGAGTCTCCTCCCAGTGGGATGTGCCTGGAATACCCAGGTACCCAGGTATTATTCTAATCAGGTGTCTGAACCACCTCACCTGACTCCTTTAAATGAAGACAAGCAGTAACTCTACCACCAAATCATGGATCTCCACACCTTCACTTTCAGGCTGAGCCTGGTCATTTCAGCTGCTTGTATCCAGGATCTCATTTCAGTCATGATCCATCTCATGACCATAGTAGAGGGTTAAAATGTACACAAACCAGTAAATTGAGAAATTTGTTGGCTAAGCCCCTTCATCTCCACAACAGACTGGAGCAACACCCTCATTACTGAGGATGAGACCCCAATCCATAAATCCATCTTCTGCTCCATCCTACCATCACTCATGAACAAGACTCCCTGACACTTGATCTCCATCTCTACAGGCAAAGTCTCAGCCCTGACCTGGAGTGACCATTTAACCTGTGGAGAACCATGGCCTCAGTCTTAGAGGAGCTGACTCTCATGCCAGCCACTTCACACTTTGCTGCAAACTGCCCCAATACACGCTGAAAGTCATGATGTATTTTTAAATGATGATAAACAAATACAAATAAAGCTTTATTGCAGGCTTTTAACTGACTCTTTTAGCTCACTCAAATCATACAGAACCTGTGTTTTTGTTTTTAAGAACCCTGGTGGTCTACATCCTCAGCAGGCATTGGTAGCTTTATATATGAGAATAATTCAGTATTTATTTCTTTTTAAAAAAAGCTGTTTTAGTCTAAGATCGTCAGATACACAGTAAAGTGACAACTACATATATAAATCATATAAGTTTACTTTTAATTTTGATCTAGAAATTATTATTACTATACATCCATAAAAAGTCACTTTGTGTAACTGTAAAAACTAGTTAATTAAAAAGTGGGTGAGGTATTTCACACTCACTATTGAATGATGTAGCTGTTGCTTTCAGCTGCCAAAACATAGCTTAAAAAAGTATAAATTTATATGTAAACCTTTTTTTTCACAAGTCCTGGTAATTTCATTAAAATGACTCAATATTTGCCAATGAAAAATTTGTGAACCCTTGGGTTTAAGAACAAAGATGAAGTGGAAATCAAAGCATTTCATAAGGAATTATAGTCATGTCTAAGTGCATGCCCTGAGCTGGAATGATAACATAACCAAAAGAGATTTCCAGATTCCACAAGAAAAACTGTTGATTTTCACAAGGTTTAAAAAAGATTCAACAACAAAATTAGGATTTCACCAACAACCAGTGAGTCATTCTGGGTGTATTGGGAACATTAAAGACAGTTATTATGCTTCAAAGAATCAGCCAATCAACAGATGACTCAAAATATGTAATAGTCCAAAAGCTCATACAAAATACTTTTAGGTATCTAAATTCCTACATCATAAAAGTTAAAGTTAATGAGTTTATCAGGAATGCACTCCAAGGCCAATAACACTCACACTGTTCACTCAGTATAAGACCACTTCAGTACCTCAGTAGTATTCATCTGTTTTATTCAAGAGCTACTCGTGTTAAATTGTAAAAAAAGCTCAAAAATATGTTCAAATTAAAGGTCTAGCATTCCATGATGAAATGCATATCACCCGATGGCATTCAGATGTTGCAGTTGTAACAGGTCCCAGGCCTGAGACCAGTCACAGATTAAAAGTTGTTCTGAAAAGAACAGGGAAAATGATGAGATCGGCAACAAGTAGTGTGCTTCCTGTCTATCTCTCAAGCCAGTCTGATTTATTAACATCATTGTGTCATTCTTTTCATTTAACAATCAATCTTCAGTTATTCATAAACATTTACCAATCACAATCCAAGGTCCAAAACAAAAATAGTCTTCTTTTCACATAGTGCAAATGCTCTGTGAACAATATTTTTAAAGTACAGATTACCAGATGTACATAACTCACTTAGTTTAATTGGCTTACAGCTCAGTTTTTAGTACTTGTCTTTTAACAAACATTTATTTTTTTAGTCATACAGACTGGTCCCAAATGGCTGTTTAACATGTTGCCTTGAACATAATATTCACACAATGGAAACCCATACAAAAGTGACTGTTGTAGCAGGCTTTAGCGCACTTATTTAATCCAACTTTAACATAAAGCCAACTTAGTGAATGAACAGACAGTACAAATGAATTATTTACCAGTTGCTCTATAAAGGAAATCAGGATAAACTCGAATGCTACACATCTACAGTGCACGTGGTTAGCTCCGCTAGCATACACAATCGAAACAATAGCATTTTGCGCACAGCACGTTCAAAGGCAATAAAACCCCGAAAACACCTATTTTCCAGACAACCCATACATTAATGGACAACTTATGATTACACTGAAACCGTAAATGTCACATATTTGCTGGTTAAGTAACCCACTAACCTGAAAAGAACAGGGAAAATGATGAGATCGGCAACAAGTAGTGTGCTTCCTGCTATCTCTCAAGCCAGTCTGAGGGGAGACGGCTCCGAGTTCACCTGTTCACTGGCGTGATGCCCCCCTGTGGCAACATTTAGTATTACATCAACATTAATGTCTTACTTTTTCCCTTAGAAAACCCACAGTTGTCCAGTTTATTCTGTCACCCAGTAGTGTTAAATAAAGAAATATTTACAACAAAATGTGGCAAACTTTTAAGGGTGTCACACAGTTTTAGTCAAACCTTGTCAACACCCTTATGCATAATCTCATATGACATTGTGAGATGTTGCATGATCTGTTATTACTCAAAATTAGTGTTAAGAACATATTTCAGTTTCTACAACACCACATTTATCTCAATATCTGTGAAATTGACTGAGTTATATGCAGTTTTGTGTCTGCTAAGGTGATTAGCTTGTGGCAGTCATCTTAAATTGAGTTGACTTCAAAAGTTAGTTCAGTTCTAAATGTATGTCCAATGATTACTTTCTAAAAATTTCATGAACATTTGTCTAGTGGTTCTTGAGATATTTTGCTAACAGACAGACCAGATTGACACCAACAGTTACTGTCAAGGCTTTAAGCAAAAATATCCAGCACATTTTTGTGTTCATTAGGGTCAGTTGGCTGTGGCAACCATCTTGAATTGGGTTGTCTCCAAAGGATAATCAGTTGTAGATGAACATCATATGATTACGTTCTACAAGTTTCATTCAAATTTGTCCAGTGGTTCATAAGATATTTTTTCTAACAGGCAGACACACGCAAAGACACATAAAAACATAAAAATAAAAATAATAATAATAATAATTTGTAATGCCATTGGCTGGTAGAAAATAAATGTTTCTTAAAAGATGTGTCATGCAAATTATATTGTGTTCATTTTTTTCTTGTTTTTCTTATTTCCATAATGTAGATTAATTGCCAGTAACCACACATTTGTAAGAGCACAGCCTTTGTCAGAACTTGCCATATTCTCTCAATAATGTTCTGAATAAATGGCTGTGTTGTCTGCTCCACAGACTGAGATCTCAGGCAGTCCTTTGGACAGTTGACAGCTCACAGCTTTTACAATCAGACCTAACAGCCACTTACACAGTCTAGCTTTCGTCAGCAGCACATCTGCTTCTAAGGGTCACTAATGACCTCTTGATGCATGCCAGTGCTGGTGAGTGCACTACATTAGTGCTGCTTGACCTGAAAGCTGCATTCAAGCTTCTGACCGTGACATTCTTGTTGACAATCTAATCCGTTCCATTAACATTTCTGGAACAGCTTTAGATCGGTATTTAGCTGATATCTTCAGCCCCCATTATGCCTCAGGTTATTATGCTTTGTCACACTGACATGTTAAATATAGTTACCCAGATAGATCAGTACAGAGACAGCTTTTTTGGCTGTAAATCATCATTGTTGTTTCCTCTTTTTTTGCTCCATTCTAAAGGCTTTAGTCACTTACATTTTTCAGTAAAACACAAAGATTTTCTTCAGTTTTCAGCTCTACTAATAAACTTGAGAATGAGAATAATAAATGTAATAAGTAATTAGAAGAAAAAAAAAACATTTAGAAAATCAAATGTCCTCATAATTTGACTTGATCTCTCAGTTTTCAGGTTGGAATTTAAAAATAAATCCATTGACCCATTTTGAGATTTCAAATTAATAATTTTGCAAAAATTAAAACTTAAATTATAACGAACTGTTTTAGGTAAAGCCTAACAACCAACTGTTTTTGGTAAAACAGACCTATAAAGTCCATATCAGCCTAGCCTCTCAAAATTTGATGGATAAACCACTTATGTAGAGTTCAAGTTACAAGGTGTCGAGGTTAAACTGTTTGTGAACTGAAATTCAAACTGATATTTTATCTATTGTTCCATTAATGTAACTGTATTTGCTTTCCCAGCTGAGATAACTACAACTAATCTGCCTTCTGACATGATTCTGTAGTCCTATCATGATTTTAAGATAATTATTTAGATTTAGGACTCAAATAATAATCACAGAAGCAGAACACAAATCAAAGGTAGTAAAAAGCTTTACTGTGAGAGTCACAAAGAAGTTGAGAGGTCTTAGTCAGCAAAAAGTAGAAAAAAAAGGTTAATGATCTTAATGAAAAGCTCTACAAGTTATGCTTCACGGGACAATAATTCTTGTAGCTTTATTTCCTTTTTGCAGGTTTGAGGGGAGACAAAGATTCCAGGGATCCTAGACACAAGAGAGGAGAAAACAACAAGGAGGCCTTTAGTGGAGAGCGGGCAAGCAAATGAGTCTGCGGTATGCTGATCTGATCTGTCTTTTTTTGCCTTTAAGGAGGAAAGAGTGATTAATCTTTATATGAGGATTCAGAAGGGAGCAATGAGGAGCACAGAGAATTCAAAGCAGTGATCACACAGGGAGACTCTGGAGGAGAACACAAGTAAACAATTCTTAGGTTAACTCCAGGAAGAAATCACAAGGGCCACCTAGAGAATCATTGAGACCAACGATCAGCATGTGATGTTCAACAGCCCAGCAAAGTATGATGTCAGCATTTTATCAGCATGAGACAAAATCACCAATGATTGACTGCAGCTGAATCCAACTGCTCATCCAGAATGGAGAGGTGGACCACGAGCTAGGAGCACTGAGAATTGCATGCCCACTAGTCTTCACCTAGGAGGTAAGGAGGGGAAAAGAGGAGAAGAGGAGGAAAGGGAAGTGAAGAAAAGAGGGGAAAGGAATCCCAAACATCCCTAAAACTTAATTAGTCCGCCATTGCCTGGGCAGTGAACATGACAGAGCTCACTATCCTATGGGAAGGAGCGATGAAGGCAGGGAAGCATGTGGTAGGCTATCCTGTGGAAGTTGGCTGCTTCCGGAAGAGCAAAAGTGTGACTAGTCCTATACCCAGAACAAGGTAGTTTCTGGCTTTGGCTAAGAAAGAAATACCAGACTTGGTAAAAACAAGTGTCCTAAGGTCAGCTGGAAGGGGTAGAAGAGAGGTGTCCCTGTCTTCGCTCCACCACCTTGAAATGTTCCATCCTGGCTGATGACCCTGGAGCTACCTGACTGGCATCGTTGGCGATGCAACGGGCAGCAACCTCATTTATATCATTTAAAAATGATTTGCCAAATATATTTAACTAATGTTAGGCAACAAAGTGACTAGCGACAAAATAGCATCAATTTTAACTTGTTATGTTTAAAGCATGATAGATTAGGATGAATGCATTTTTGCACTGAGGATTGTTCACAGTTAGACTGGCTTTACTGGGGTAATTTAAATATGACAAACCAGACTGAGCACTTCAGAAAATTATAGCCTCTCAAAACACCAACTTTTATTAGTTTTGACATCTTTTTGTGATTATAGTTTCTCATCCACTCCTAACACGCCTGCTTTACGGCACTCGTGCTAAAATGGAAACATCTGCAACGATACAGAGAACCTTCAATTTCTGTCAGACCAACTTGAATCCCATATCATCACCTTTCTTGTCTCGCTGCCCCAATCTCATTTATGCTGTCCCCCACCTTGTTGCTCTGTGACACTTTTCATAGATCCTGACCCAGATTTCATGTATCTAATAGTTTCTCTCATTCTGAAAGTAATGTAGAACTAGAATATCTTATATTGTGCTGTTTGTTGAAATTATAAACATCCTATTGGGGTAAACACAGCCCCATCAATATGGTTTGGCGTGCTGTGAACTCAATACAAGCTTCTCCACACTGATTTTCAGCTGCCAAAGCTGTGGCTGAGAAGTTAGGAATAATAATTTGTTTTTGAATTGATGATATAACAGAGGGATTGTACATGACTACTAAGCTGAACAAGAAAGAAAAAAATCTCTGTGGTGATAATGATATAAAAAAAGGGAGATATGATGCTGTCACAAAGTCCTCTCCTGCAAGCAAAACATATCCAGAATGGTGCCGCTCTTGTTGCAGACTGATGCAAGAGCTCTGCTCATGCTGTGGCCATCTTTGTATCTTTTGAAATGTTTACTGAGCTTTTTTTTCTTTTACTATATTCTGATTTTTTTTTTCATACTGATTTTGATGTTGTGATGTTTACATGATTCCTGCTGGTACTTCTGACATTTTCTAACATTTGTTGATTATGAGTTGATTATGAGATTATGAGTAGGAGTGCCAACAAGAGAGTTGTTTTGACTGAATTCTCTGAAGCAAAAATGGTGTGCATGTAGGTCAGGAGCAGACCTGTGAGTAAGAAGGGGAACATTTTGACCATTTCTTCTTTCCATCAGTTTTTCTTTATCAGCTCCACAGGATCCACTCAAATGGGAAACTAAACTAAGGTACCACATGAATTTATTTGTAATTCTAAAGTAATTCTGCCAAATGCACACGGTATTACCATTTCTCTGCTGTTCTGCTTTTTGTAAAGTAATGTTAAAACCCTGACAAGTGGACGTTAGCTGAGTTTTTAGCCTTTGAAGCGAGCCTGCAGCAAGCTGTATATATTTCACCTGCTAACATGCTACAAAAACTACTTCTTAGAGATCTTTGGAGATTTCAACAGTTCTCTCTCTGCCACACGTTCAGTTTTCCAGCAGTTTATCATCAGATTTTGTTTTCTACTTATTCTTTTTTTTGTTGTTTTGTCGTCGGGTGAAACTAAACCGTTCCTCTGGGAATTAATTAAATCTTTCCTAATTCAATTCAAAAACAGCAAAGCCCACGGTGTTTTTAACAAATAAATGTCCCCCTCATTTTTCATAGAGTGCAGTGTTAGGACAAGTCGGCCCCGTTTCATCCATAACATTCAGCTGCTTCAGTGCAGAAAAGCAATGAGCTGTGTGAGTTTATGCTGCCTTTTCACCCCAAGTGTTACAACCAATGAACATTTTAATTAACTGGACCAGTAATGCCAATTTGTGGATTGTACATAAAAACCTTTTCTATAGTTATAGAAAAAGAGCTACTTTACAAGTCAGACCACTTCCTAATCCTTCATCCTAGGTGTTTAACCACCAGATAGACATTTAGATTTATTCTAAATTCCAACTACAGGGATGCTGTTCATACTGAAAGTGTCATCAAACCTGCTTTTAAGTTCTGTAATTCATCATGAGAACAGATTTTCCACTCTTTTGAAATAAAAAAAAAGAAGAAAAGACAAAAAAAAGTAATGCAACTCCACCATTAGAAAAAAAATGGCCCATTCTTGGTAAGTTCTTGCTTCCTGGTTAGTTTAAGAATGCAAAGATTTATTTTTAGGTCTATAACTGTTTGTAGTTATTTTAAATACAGTCTGTTATTAGTATGTTTAGAAGGGGTCTTATTTGACAAAAACAAAAACAACAAAAAATAATATTGAATTTTTGGCAAAGAACTGCAGGACTTTGGACTTAATTAGGCTAAACCTATACACTTCTAAAACTAAAGATAAGGTGACAGACATTGAAATGGGTCAAATGCATTTTTTTTTCCACACCATTTGTGGATTTGTAATCTCTTTCCAACTCAGTGTTTAAACACAAGCATGCAGGTTTATTGACACCTGCTTGGACCCACACAGAGCATGGTGAGCAACATTTTTATTATTATTATTTTTCTTTTTAGTGTCTTCATTTGGAATCTTTCATTGTCAGTAATATTTGTCCAACTAACTGTGGCCACACTAAATGTACACTATGGCTTAAAGAATGCAAGTTTGTGTGCAGCATTTATGTAATGAAACAAATTTAGCATATTTCTGAAAGTATAACTATTTGCATAAAAGTCCCAGCTGTGATGTCCCTGCTGTTGTGGCACAATGATTATTTCTGTCTTTGAGTTGATAAAGAAGCTGATAATATTGGTTAATTGCAGCAGCTGAACAGAACAAGAGCACCTGAAACCCTTTTCCTCACATATTTCATGCATTTTGTGAATCAACCTTTCTCTCTTCTCAGACAGTGCCTGACTACTTTTAAATTTGTTGGTTTGTGTTTATCTTGGGATCATCATTAAAATATTCCCATTTTTACTTCACCTTCCTCCAAAGTAGAATGACTAATTTTACTCACCAGACACACTCCACAATTTATTGCCCAATTGGGTATATTTGTTTGTTTGTCTTGTTAGCAAAATATCACATCACAATGGATGGATTTTAATGAAACTCTTAGAAAGTAAATTAATGAACTTTTGGAGTCATCCAGTTCAAGATGGCTGCCACAGCTAATCGACATTAGCCAACGCAAAAATCATTAAAATGCTGTCAAATTTGCAGATACTGAGCTAAAATTTATTGTGGAAGAAACTGAAAGTAATTCACACCCAATATTCTGATTACTAACAGATAACACAAAAAGTTTTTTAAAGATTTAACAAAAAGGGCTATAACTTTGTTCCTTCTCATCATAAGATGATCTTAGTTTAAAAATCTGACATGAAAGTGGTTGATGATATGGATTCTTTTAAACAATACTAACTCTTTATATTGTATATAATTTAGCATCATTGTATGTAATTCTTATTTACCTTTTGCATGTTTTCACCATCCAAAAGTATCCAAAGTTTATGAAAAGAACATGTTTTATTTTTTTTTTGACTGTATACATTTTAAAGGCATTACTGTATGATTTTTACAATTTTACTCGACTTTCTGATGCGTAAAAAGTTTTGATTATTTTCTACAGCATATCTCCTAACTCTTCCATATTCACACACGTGGTTGGTTGATTTTAGTTACAATTTCGGGAACAAGCTCACATCATGTCTAAAACTGATTCATTTATTGATCATTCATTCCCTGCTCGGTATGTCAGTCAGTGATTCTGCCTCCAACTCGCCTCCTCTTCACTCCTTATCTCGCTCCCACAGTCACCATGTTGCTTTGCTTGTTTTTGCTGCTTGTGTTTTCCTTTACCTCCCTCCGAGGAGTTTGGTGAACACAGATGTAAGATCCCAAATTATTAAACAACTGCCTAAAAAAATGTTTTGGTTTATTCTACGCCTTGACAGGCAAGCAGTGCCGACGATGATAATATAACTGCGTGATGATTAAATGCACAATGAGGTAGACGGTAAAGTTGGAGATTTACTGTATGTGTGTTTTTACGTTTCACTTTACTAGATGTGAATGTTGACGTATCGAGTGACAGCACATTAGTGAGAGGCTTTAAAAGTGAATTTTAAATTTGGCTCAACCCCCCCGAGGCAATTAAATCTTGTGTTCCTGCCAGAAAGTCTAAATAAACAACACACACACACACACTGGCACAGTCCAGGTACATGTGTGTCTAAGCACACATCAGCGCCTTGAGGAGAACATGAGGGTGGCAAAACCTTTCATATCTCAGTGTAACTGTGCCTGTCTCTGTATTGATAGATACACTAGGCCACACGCACACCATGATGCCGGGCTCATGGTGCAAACACACAAAAACATGCTGTCACCCAATCACAACTGTGGTTGAGGAAATATGTGTTTGACAATTTTCATCAAATGACACAAACTCTTTGATCATAAAACTCATTTTTGTAGCACTTCCAAATAAGGCCATAAAATATGCTAAGCTAATCATTAGGTGATACTTACCTAATCATTAGCTACATTTTTTATTTTACCAAACTCATGATTACCTAATGGTGAGCAAGACAACACCAAATTTTTTTTCCACCTCATTATTATGTAATGATTAGGTAACCACTAGCTAATCAGACTGGTAAGCCAAAGTGTAGGCAATGAGTAGGTAACAATCACCTAATGATTAGCTTATTCGGAAGTGCTACCAAAATTTCAAAGAGAGCATAAATAATATAAGAAAAAAAAAAAATCAGTTGCCCTCTAATAAAATGTTTGGTGACTCAAAGTTTATGTGCATACAAGGTTTAAAAGAGAAGTATATTTAGAATGCCCAATGTGCATTTTAGTGAGAAACATCTAATCGCAAAAACAAAATGTTATCGCTCCAGACTGCTAATGAGAAAATCAGCAATGCATTATAAAAAAAATGTCAAACATGCCCCGGTCTGGTGGGCACTACAATGTCTGGAGCATCCATCCATCTATAATACCAAAATAACAGGCAACAGAACATTTTTCAAAAACTAAGAAGAGCAATTTCAGTATTCAGGCAAATTGATTTTTTTTATGGTAAGAGGGAGCATTTTTGTGCTTGAGAGCATATATTAGGATAACTGAAGTAACTCCAGCTCAGAAACAACAAAGAAAGGCTGGATTTTACAGTTTTTTACAACCACTTAGGAACAATTTTGAACACAGAACTCCCTTTTTTTTAAAACACTTCACACTCTTAGCACAATCACACATCCAATTAGCTGAACACCCCAGATCTTCAGCAAAATGAAACATTTTATAAAAATTATACACTAATTCATAAAAAGTGTATTTTGTTGCCATATCAAACAAACAATGTCCAAATCATCAGATTTTCCCCCATTTTTTCTTAACCATTTAGACACCGATGAGCTAAATATAAAACTTTTAGAAAGTTAGTCAAAAAACAAATGTCTAGTCTGCAGAACATTTCTGTGCCTTCTGGATTTGGCCCAAATGATCTCATTGACAACACAGACTCTATCCACAAAACTAGTCTGTTTACCTGCCCTGTAAAGGAAACTTCTGATTGCATATCAAGTTTCTTTCCCTGCAGAAACATTTGTCACTGCAGACGAGGCAAAGGAGCGGGTGAGGCACTAAATGAGCCTGATTGAGAAAGTAAACAGGTAAATAAGTGAGCAAGTGAGCAGCTGACTAATCAAGTGAGCGAATGAGCAGGTAAGTGGCTGTGCAGCTGACTGATTAAGTCGCCAAGCACTTAAACCCACGAACCAGTCGAGGCATTTTATATGTTAATGTGTTAGAGAGGAAAGTAAGGGAAGAATGTGGTGTGAAACAGAAATCGGAGGGCAAGCAGCGGTGAGAAATGTGGAAACTTGGTGGAGGAGGTGGTGTGAGCATGGGGAAGCAGTGAGGGAAGGGAGAAGCACTGAAGTGTGTAGGAGGTATAGGGAGAAGGAGTGACGATGGCTGTGGAAGGTGGTGGTAATCAGAGGGCAGCGATGGGTGGTCAAGCTGTGTGTGTGTGTGTATTTGAGCCCCACTGTGGTCAACGCTCCGTGACAGACCGACACCACGTTGCTGTGCCCTCAGAGTGTGTCGGTCTGTGCACAGCTGTGTGTGTAAGCTGTATTTTAACGTGGCTGAATGGATTTTCAGAAGCTTTTTCATCTCTCCTACCTATTTGCTGGCTGCCTCAGCGGACCAAGCTCCTGTACCTACCTGTGAGCAAAGAGGCATTGAAGTTTTGCATCGAGCCAAACACCAATTTTTTTTAATAGAATATCTTACTTTACTAAATAACAACGACCAGTAAGCTCCCAAAAAAGTCAGACAGCCTGCCTCTTTCTGGTTAGAACTCAATAATGGAAATGATAATATACAATTATGTACCACAAGTGACCTCAAGTCAGTGGTGTAACGAGTCAGCCCTCAGCCCCGCTCATCAAAATGCATCAATATATTAAGCTGATTTCTCAGTCTGCCACCTGCCTTCTTGCCACTGTTTGTCCTGCCAGCTACCAGTTACCATTTTACACTCTGATTAAAGCACATTCTCCAGTGGAGGTCAAGTGAAATGTAGCTATATGTGAAAATAGATTTAAAGGCTTAGAATTCCTTGAAAGAATGCACATTGCTCACCACCTATCATGTCAGAGTTTGACTAAGACCACTTTACCATATGCTGAAAAATGACTGAGTTATCACCATTTTGGTAAACTTTGTCAAAACAAAAACTTTGTTTGCAATCTTGTGCAATACTGTAGCTTGCATGATCTGTTAGTGCTTGGAGTATATGTTGGAGATGACTGTTGGCTACTACCACACCAGATTTTAGCTCATTATTTGTAAAATTCACTGAGGTAAAATCATTTTTGTGAGGGCTAAAGTTAATT
Organism: Kryptolebias marmoratus; assembly: GCF_001649575.2. Taxonomy (NCBI): domain Eukaryota; kingdom Metazoa; phylum Chordata; class Actinopteri; order Cyprinodontiformes; family Rivulidae; genus Kryptolebias; species Kryptolebias marmoratus. The sequence goes on from NC_051432.1 coordinate 25,809,914, forward strand.
AGCTGTGGTGGCCAACTTTGACTTGGATTGACTCCAAAAGTTAATCAGCTGTAGATCTGCAGCAAATAATTACTTCTGAGGGCTTCATTAGAATGCATCCACTATCTTATGACATATTTTGCAAATAGCTAAACAGGGTTAACTCCAACAGTGAATGAAACCCTTTCTCCTAACCTTCGCCTTCACCTTCATCCTAATTATAACATTCAGTAGCTGCTGTGTGGAAGAATGCAACTTCAAACCAATCAGCAACATCAAGAAGTTCTGCACATAAGATGCTCTAAAAATCAACCAGATATGTGTGACAAAATCTATTAATACAACAAAAACAACAATATAATTGATGACAGATGGGCAAAGTGTGTGTACATTTCCTACACATGCATGGGGTGTAAAACCTGGAACCCACAGACTGTGGAGCTGAGGGCACAGTTTATGAACTGAAACATTAAATGTATACAAGCTCTGTTTCTTCTGCAGCTGGCCTGAGGCGGGCTCAGTAGTGATGAAAACACAGCTGTCTGTGCCAAGGCCAAAAAATAAAAGTTCAAATTATATTATAGGTGCAGTCCCATGGGTTTTCTACTATGCATAGTTGTCTATTCAAATCCTCTGACTCGGCTGGCCCTCGCTTTGCCTTCTGTTTTTGTTTTTCTCCGTCTCCTTTCAGAAATCCCCTCTTGTTTTTATAAAGCATTGCTTGTCAGTTTCTGTCTTGATCTCTTCTGTGAGAATGATGCTGCATGATTTTATGCATGTCTGTCAAACGACTCTGCTTTCCATGCAGTTTCACCATCACCTACCTCTGAAGGTGGAGTGACAGCGTTTTGCCCCTGTCTGCGTGTTCTTATGTTTATACTTCAAAATATATCATGAACCAAAGGACACATTTTATTAAAACTAACAGACAGTAGTAACTGGATGGACATTTACAACTGATTACCTTTTAGAGTCAATCCCATTCAGGAGAGCTGCCATATCTAAGCAAACTTAGCAAATACAACAAGAAGAACTCAAAACCCGCAAACTTCCCCCAAGGCCATAGAGCCATTAAATTATGGTAGAATCCAGATCACCACCAAAATTTAATCACTTGTTTTTGTGACAACCCAAACATATCCTGAAAATTGTATCAAAAATGTGTTCATTAGTTGTTAAGTAATCTTACTAAAAAAGAAAGAAAGAATGGATGAACCAACCAACACTACTGAAACATAACCTCCTTGGCGGAGGTAACAAATGGCAATGACTCAACCAATTCTTTTAGATATTGNTGATGCCCCCCTGTGGCAACATTTAGTATTACATCAACATTAATGTCTTACTTTTTCCCTTAGAAAACCCACAGTTGTCCAGTTTATTCTGTCACCCAGTAGTGTTAAATAAAGAAATATTTACAACAAAATGTGGCAAACTTTTAAGGGTGTCACACAGTTTTAGTCAAACCTTGTCAACACCCTTATGCATAATCTCATATGACATTGTGAGATGTTGCATGATCTGTTATTACTCAAAATTAGTGTTAAGAACATATTTCAGTTTCTACAACACCACATTTATCTCAATATCTGTGAAATTGACTGAGTTATATGCAGTTTTGTGTCTGCTAAGGTGATTAGCTTGTGGCAGTCATCTTAAATTGAGTTGACTTCAAAAGTTAGTTCAGTTCTAAATGTATGTCCAATGATTACTTTCTAAAAATTTCATGAACATTTGTCTAGTGGTTCTTGAGATATTTTGCTAACAGACAGACCAGATTGACACCAACAGTTACTGTCAAGGCTTTAAGCAAAAATATCCAGCACATTTTTGTGTTCATTAGGGTCAGTTGGCTGTGGCAACCATCTTGAATTGGGTTGTCTCCAAAGGATAATCAGTTGTAGATGAACATCATATGATTACGTTCTACAAGTTTCATTCAAATTTGTCCAGTGGTTCATAAGATATTTTTTCTAACAGGCAGACACACGCAAAGACACATAAAAACATAAAAATAAAAATAATAATAATAATAATTTGTAATGCCATTGGCTGGTAGAAAATAAATGTTTCTTAAAAGATGTGTCATGCAAATTATATTGTGTTCATTTTTTTCTTGTTTTTCTTATTTCCATAATGTAGATTAATTGCCAGTAACCACACATTTGTAAGAGCACAGCCTTTGTCAGAACTTGCCATATTCTCTCAATAATGTTCTGAATAAATGGCTGTGTTGTCTGCTCCACAGACTGAGATCTCAGGCAGTCCTTTGGACAGTTGACAGCTCACAGCTTTTACAATCAGACCTAACAGCCACTTACACAGTCTAGCTTTCGTCAGCAGCACATCTGCTTCTAAGGGTCACTAATGACCTCTTGATGCATGCCAGTGCTGGTGAGTGCACTACATTAGTGCTGCTTGACCTGAAAGCTGCATTCAAGCTTCTGACCGTGACATTCTTGTTGACAATCTAATCCGTTCCATTAACATTTCTGGAACAGCTTTAGATCGGTATTTAGCTGATATCTTCAGCCCCCATTATGCCTCAGGTTATTATGCTTTGTCACACTGACATGTTAAATATAGTTACCCAGATAGATCAGTACAGAGACAGCTTTTTTGGCTGTAAATCATCATTGTTGTTTCCTCTTTTTTTGCTCCATTCTAAAGGCTTTAGTCACTTACATTTTTCAGTAAAACACAAAGATTTTCTTCAGTTTTCAGCTCTACTAATAAACTTGAGAATGAGAATAATAAATGTAATAAGTAATTAGAAGAAAAAAAAAACATTTAGAAAATCAAATGTCCTCATAATTTGACTTGATCTCTCAGTTTTCAGGTTGGAATTTAAAAATAAATCCATTGACCCATTTTGAGATTTCAAATTAATAATTTTGCAAAAATTAAAACTTAAATTATAACGAACTGTTTTAGGTAAAGCCTAACAACCAACTGTTTTTGGTAAAACAGACCTATAAAGTCCATATCAGCCTAGCCTCTCAAAATTTGATGGATAAACCACTTATGTAGAGTTCAAGTTACAAGGTGTCGAGGTTAAACTGTTTGTGAACTGAAATTCAAACTGATATTTTATCTATTGTTCCATTAATGTAACTGTATTTGCTTTCCCAGCTGAGATAACTACAACTAATCTGCCTTCTGACATGATTCTGTAGTCCTATCATGATTTTAAGATAATTATTTAGATTTAGGACTCAAATAATAATCACAGAAGCAGAACACAAATCAAAGGTAGTAAAAAGCTTTACTGTGAGAGTCACAAAGAAGTTGAGAGGTCTTAGTCAGCAAAAAGTAGAAAAAAAAGGTTAATGATCTTAATGAAAAGCTCTACAAGTTATGCTTCACGGGACAATAATTCTTGTAGCTTTATTTCCTTTTTGCAGGTTTGAGGGGAGACAAAGATTCCAGGGATCCTAGACACAAGAGAGGAGAAAACAACAAGGAGGCCTTTAGTGGAGAGCGGGCAAGCAAATGAGTCTGCGGTATGCTGATCTGATCTGTCTTTTTTTGCCTTTAAGGAGGAAAGAGTGATTAATCTTTATATGAGGATTCAGAAGGGAGCAATGAGGAGCACAGAGAATTCAAAGCAGTGATCACACAGGGAGACTCTGGAGGAGAACACAAGTAAACAATTCTTAGGTTAACTCCAGGAAGAAATCACAAGGGCCACCTAGAGAATCATTGAGACCAACGATCAGCATGTGATGTTCAACAGCCCAGCAAAGTATGATGTCAGCATTTTATCAGCATGAGACAAAATCACCAATGATTGACTGCAGCTGAATCCAACTGCTCATCCAGAATGGAGAGGTGGACCACGAGCTAGGAGCACTGAGAATTGCATGCCCACTAGTCTTCACCTAGGAGGTAAGGAGGGGAAAAGAGGAGAAGAGGAGGAAAGGGAAGTGAAGAAAAGAGGGGAAAGGAATCCCAAACATCCCTAAAACTTAATTAGTCCGCCATTGCCTGGGCAGTGAACATGACAGAGCTCACTATCCTATGGGAAGGAGCGATGAAGGCAGGGAAGCATGTGGTAGGCTATCCTGTGGAAGTTGGCTGCTTCCGGAAGAGCAAAAGTGTGACTAGTCCTATACCCAGAACAAGGTAGTTTCTGGCTTTGGCTAAGAAAGAAATACCAGACTTGGTAAAAACAAGTGTCCTAAGGTCAGCTGGAAGGGGTAGAAGAGAGGTGTCCCTGTCTTCGCTCCACCACCTTGAAATGTTCCATCCTGGCTGATGACCCTGGAGCTACCTGACTGGCATCGTTGGCGATGCAACGGGCAGCAACCTCATTTATATCATTTAAAAATGATTTGCCAAATATATTTAACTAATGTTAGGCAACAAAGTGACTAGCGACAAAATAGCATCAATTTTAACTTGTTATGTTTAAAGCATGATAGATTAGGATGAATGCATTTTTGCACTGAGGATTGTTCACAGTTAGACTGGCTTTACTGGGGTAATTTAAATATGACAAACCAGACTGAGCACTTCAGAAAATTATAGCCTCTCAAAACACCAACTTTTATTAGTTTTGACATCTTTTTGTGATTATAGTTTCTCATCCACTCCTAACACGCCTGCTTTACGGCACTCGTGCTAAAATGGAAACATCTGCAACGATACAGAGAACCTTCAATTTCTGTCAGACCAACTTGAATCCCATATCATCACCTTTCTTGTCTCGCTGCCCCAATCTCATTTATGCTGTCCCCCACCTTGTTGCTCTGTGACACTTTTCATAGATCCTGACCCAGATTTCATGTATCTAATAGTTTCTCTCATTCTGAAAGTAATGTAGAACTAGAATATCTTATATTGTGCTGTTTGTTGAAATTATAAACATCCTATTGGGGTAAACACAGCCCCATCAATATGGTTTGGCGTGCTGTGAACTCAATACAAGCTTCTCCACACTGATTTTCAGCTGCCAAAGCTGTGGCTGAGAAGTTAGGAATAATAATTTGTTTTTGAATTGATGATATAACAGAGGGATTGTACATGACTACTAAGCTGAACAAGAAAGAAAAAAATCTCTGTGGTGATAATGATATAAAAAAAGGGAGATATGATGCTGTCACAAAGTCCTCTCCTGCAAGCAAAACATATCCAGAATGGTGCCGCTCTTGTTGCAGACTGATGCAAGAGCTCTGCTCATGCTGTGGCCATCTTTGTATCTTTTGAAATGTTTACTGAGCTTTTTTTTCTTTTACTATATTCTGATTTTTTTTTTCATACTGATTTTGATGTTGTGATGTTTACATGATTCCTGCTGGTACTTCTGACATTTTCTAACATTTGTTGATTATGAGTTGATTATGAGATTATGAGTAGGAGTGCCAACAAGAGAGTTGTTTTGACTGAATTCTCTGAAGCAAAAATGGTGTGCATGTAGGTCAGGAGCAGACCTGTGAGTAAGAAGGGGAACATTTTGACCATTTCTTCTTTCCATCAGTTTTTCTTTATCAGCTCCACAGGATCCACTCAAATGGGAAACTAAACTAAGGTACCACATGAATTTATTTGTAATTCTAAAGTAATTCTGCCAAATGCACACGGTATTACCATTTCTCTGCTGTTCTGCTTTTTGTAAAGTAATGTTAAAACCCTGACAAGTGGACGTTAGCTGAGTTTTTAGCCTTTGAAGCGAGCCTGCAGCAAGCTGTATATATTTCACCTGCTAACATGCTACAAAAACTACTTCTTAGAGATCTTTGGAGATTTCAACAGTTCTCTCTCTGCCACACGTTCAGTTTTCCAGCAGTTTATCATCAGATTTTGTTTTCTACTTATTCTTTTTTTTGTTGTTTTGTCGTCGGGTGAAACTAAACCGTTCCTCTGGGAATTAATTAAATCTTTCCTAATTCAATTCAAAAACAGCAAAGCCCACGGTGTTTTTAACAAATAAATGTCCCCCTCATTTTTCATAGAGTGCAGTGTTAGGACAAGTCGGCCCCGTTTCATCCATAACATTCAGCTGCTTCAGTGCAGAAAAGCAATGAGCTGTGTGAGTTTATGCTGCCTTTTCACCCCAAGTGTTACAACCAATGAACATTTTAATTAACTGGACCAGTAATGCCAATTTGTGGATTGTACATAAAAACCTTTTCTATAGTTATAGAAAAAGAGCTACTTTACAAGTCAGACCACTTCCTAATCCTTCATCCTAGGTGTTTAACCACCAGATAGACATTTAGATTTATTCTAAATTCCAACTACAGGGATGCTGTTCATACTGAAAGTGTCATCAAACCTGCTTTTAAGTTCTGTAATTCATCATGAGAACAGATTTTCCACTCTTTTGAAATAAAAAAAAAGAAGAAAAGACAAAAAAAAGTAATGCAACTCCACCATTAGAAAAAAAATGGCCCATTCTTGGTAAGTTCTTGCTTCCTGGTTAGTTTAAGAATGCAAAGATTTATTTTTAGGTCTATAACTGTTTGTAGTTATTTTAAATACAGTCTGTTATTAGTATGTTTAGAAGGGGTCTTATTTGACAAAAACAAAAACAACAAAAAATAATATTGAATTTTTGGCAAAGAACTGCAGGACTTTGGACTTAATTAGGCTAAACCTATACACTTCTAAAACTAAAGATAAGGTGACAGACATTGAAATGGGTCAAATGCATTTTTTTTTCCACACCATTTGTGGATTTGTAATCTCTTTCCAACTCAGTGTTTAAACACAAGCATGCAGGTTTATTGACACCTGCTTGGACCCACACAGAGCATGGTGAGCAACATTTTTATTATTATTATTTTTCTTTTTAGTGTCTTCATTTGGAATCTTTCATTGTCAGTAATATTTGTCCAACTAACTGTGGCCACACTAAATGTACACTATGGCTTAAAGAATGCAAGTTTGTGTGCAGCATTTATGTAATGAAACAAATTTAGCATATTTCTGAAAGTATAACTATTTGCATAAAAGTCCCAGCTGTGATGTCCCTGCTGTTGTGGCACAATGATTATTTCTGTCTTTGAGTTGATAAAGAAGCTGATAATATTGGTTAATTGCAGCAGCTGAACAGAACAAGAGCACCTGAAACCCTTTTCCTCACATATTTCATGCATTTTGTGAATCAACCTTTCTCTCTTCTCAGACAGTGCCTGACTACTTTTAAATTTGTTGGTTTGTGTTTATCTTGGGATCATCATTAAAATATTCCCATTTTTACTTCACCTTCCTCCAAAGTAGAATGACTAATTTTACTCACCAGACACACTCCACAATTTATTGCCCAATTGGGTATATTTGTTTGTTTGTCTTGTTAGCAAAATATCACATCACAATGGATGGATTTTAATGAAACTCTTAGAAAGTAAATTAATGAACTTTTGGAGTCATCCAGTTCAAGATGGCTGCCACAGCTAATCGACATTAGCCAACGCAAAAATCATTAAAATGCTGTCAAATTTGCAGATACTGAGCTAAAATTTATTGTGGAAGAAACTGAAAGTAATTCACACCCAATATTCTGATTACTAACAGATAACACAAAAAGTTTTTTAAAGATTTAACAAAAAGGGCTATAACTTTGTTCCTTCTCATCATAAGATGATCTTAGTTTAAAAATCTGACATGAAAGTGGTTGATGATATGGATTCTTTTAAACAATACTAACTCTTTATATTGTATATAATTTAGCATCATTGTATGTAATTCTTATTTACCTTTTGCATGTTTTCACCATCCAAAAGTATCCAAAGTTTATGAAAAGAACATGTTTTATTTTTTTTTTGACTGTATACATTTTAAAGGCATTACTGTATGATTTTTACAATTTTACTCGACTTTCTGATGCGTAAAAAGTTTTGATTATTTTCTACAGCATATCTCCTAACTCTTCCATATTCACACACGTGGTTGGTTGATTTTAGTTACAATTTCGGGAACAAGCTCACATCATGTCTAAAACTGATTCATTTATTGATCATTCATTCCCTGCTCGGTATGTCAGTCAGTGATTCTGCCTCCAACTCGCCTCCTCTTCACTCCTTATCTCGCTCCCACAGTCACCATGTTGCTTTGCTTGTTTTTGCTGCTTGTGTTTTCCTTTACCTCCCTCCGAGGAGTTTGGTGAACACAGATGTAAGATCCCAAATTATTAAACAACTGCCTAAAAAAATGTTTTGGTTTATTCTACGCCTTGACAGGCAAGCAGTGCCGACGATGATAATATAACTGCGTGATGATTAAATGCACAATGAGGTAGACGGTAAAGTTGGAGATTTACTGTATGTGTGTTTTTACGTTTCACTTTACTAGATGTGAATGTTGACGTATCGAGTGACAGCACATTAGTGAGAGGCTTTAAAAGTGAATTTTAAATTTGGCTCAACCCCCCCGAGGCAATTAAATCTTGTGTTCCTGCCAGAAAGTCTAAATAAACAACACACACACACACACTGGCACAGTCCAGGTACATGTGTGTCTAAGCACACATCAGCGCCTTGAGGAGAACATGAGGGTGGCAAAACCTTTCATATCTCAGTGTAACTGTGCCTGTCTCTGTATTGATAGATACACTAGGCCACACGCACACCATGATGCCGGGCTCATGGTGCAAACACACAAAAACATGCTGTCACCCAATCACAACTGTGGTTGAGGAAATATGTGTTTGACAATTTTCATCAAATGACACAAACTCTTTGATCATAAAACTCATTTTTGTAGCACTTCCAAATAAGGCCATAAAATATGCTAAGCTAATCATTAGGTGATACTTACCTAATCATTAGCTACATTTTTTATTTTACCAAACTCATGATTACCTAATGGTGAGCAAGACAACACCAAATTTTTTTTCCACCTCATTATTATGTAATGATTAGGTAACCACTAGCTAATCAGACTGGTAAGCCAAAGTGTAGGCAATGAGTAGGTAACAATCACCTAATGATTAGCTTATTCGGAAGTGCTACCAAAATTTCAAAGAGAGCATAAATAATATAAGAAAAAAAAAAAATCAGTTGCCCTCTAATAAAATGTTTGGTGACTCAAAGTTTATGTGCATACAAGGTTTAAAAGAGAAGTATATTTAGAATGCCCAATGTGCATTTTAGTGAGAAACATCTAATCGCAAAAACAAAATGTTATCGCTCCAGACTGCTAATGAGAAAATCAGCAATGCATTATAAAAAAAATGTCAAACATGCCCCGGTCTGGTGGGCACTACAATGTCTGGAGCATCCATCCATCTATAATACCAAAATAACAGGCAACAGAACATTTTTCAAAAACTAAGAAGAGCAATTTCAGTATTCAGGCAAATTGATTTTTTTTATGGTAAGAGGGAGCATTTTTGTGCTTGAGAGCATATATTAGGATAACTGAAGTAACTCCAGCTCAGAAACAACAAAGAAAGGCTGGATTTTACAGTTTTTTACAACCACTTAGGAACAATTTTGAACACAGAACTCCCTTTTTTTTAAAACACTTCACACTCTTAGCACAATCACACATCCAATTAGCTGAACACCCCAGATCTTCAGCAAAATGAAACATTTTATAAAAATTATACACTAATTCATAAAAAGTGTATTTTGTTGCCATATCAAACAAACAATGTCCAAATCATCAGATTTTCCCCCATTTTTTCTTAACCATTTAGACACCGATGAGCTAAATATAAAACTTTTAGAAAGTTAGTCAAAAAACAAATGTCTAGTCTGCAGAACATTTCTGTGCCTTCTGGATTTGGCCCAAATGATCTCATTGACAACACAGACTCTATCCACAAAACTAGTCTGTTTACCTGCCCTGTAAAGGAAACTTCTGATTGCATATCAAGTTTCTTTCCCTGCAGAAACATTTGTCACTGCAGACGAGGCAAAGGAGCGGGTGAGGCACTAAATGAGCCTGATTGAGAAAGTAAACAGGTAAATAAGTGAGCAAGTGAGCAGCTGACTAATCAAGTGAGCGAATGAGCAGGTAAGTGGCTGTGCAGCTGACTGATTAAGTCGCCAAGCACTTAAACCCACGAACCAGTCGAGGCATTTTATATGTTAATGTGTTAGAGAGGAAAGTAAGGGAAGAATGTGGTGTGAAACAGAAATCGGAGGGCAAGCAGCGGTGAGAAATGTGGAAACTTGGTGGAGGAGGTGGTGTGAGCATGGGGAAGCAGTGAGGGAAGGGAGAAGCACTGAAGTGTGTAGGAGGTATAGGGAGAAGGAGTGACGATGGCTGTGGAAGGTGGTGGTAATCAGAGGGCAGCGATGGGTGGTCAAGCTGTGTGTGTGTGTGTATTTGAGCCCCACTGTGGTCAACGCTCCGTGACAGACCGACACCACGTTGCTGTGCCCTCAGAGTGTGTCGGTCTGTGCACAGCTGTGTGTGTAAGCTGTATTTTAACGTGGCTGAATGGATTTTCAGAAGCTTTTTCATCTCTCCTACCTATTTGCTGGCTGCCTCAGCGGACCAAGCTCCTGTACCTACCTGTGAGCAAAGAGGCATTGAAGTTTTGCATCGAGCCAAACACCAATTTTTTTTAATAGAATATCTTACTTTACTAAATAACAACGACCAGTAAGCTCCCAAAAAAGTCAGACAGCCTGCCTCTTTCTGGTTAGAACTCAATAATGGAAATGATAATATACAATTATGTACCACAAGTGACCTCAAGTCAGTGGTGTAACGAGTCAGCCCTCAGCCCCGCTCATCAAAATGCATCAATATATTAAGCTGATTTCTCAGTCTGCCACCTGCCTTCTTGCCACTGTTTGTCCTGCCAGCTACCAGTTACCATTTTACACTCTGATTAAAGCACATTCTCCAGTGGAGGTCAAGTGAAATGTAGCTATATGTGAAAATAGATTTAAAGGCTTAGAATTCCTTGAAAGAATGCACATTGCTCACCACCTATCATGTCAGAGTTTGACTAAGACCACTTTACCATATGCTGAAAAATGACTGAGTTATCACCATTTTGGTAAACTTTGTCAAAACAAAAACTTTGTTTGCAATCTTGTGCAATACTGTAGCTTGCATGATCTGTTAGTGCTTGGAGTATATGTTGGAGATGACTGTTGGCTACTACCACACCAGATTTTAGCTCATTATTTGTAAAATTCACTGAGGTAAAATCATTTTTGTGAGGGCTAAAGTTAATTAGCTGTGGTGGCCAACTTTGACTTGGATTGACTCCAAAAGTTAATCAGCTGTAGATCTGCAGCAAATAATTACTTCTGAGGGCTTCATTAGAATGCATCCACTATCTTATGACATATTTTGCAAATAGCTAAACAGGGTTAACTCCAACAGTGAATGAAACCCTTTCTCCTAACCTTCGCCTTCACCTTCATCCTAATTATAACATTCAGTAGCTGCTGTGTGGAAGAATGCAACTTCAAACCAATCAGCAACATCAAGAAGTTCTGCACATAAGATGCTCTAAAAATCAACCAGATATGTGTGACAAAATCTATTAATACAACAAAAACAACAATATAATTGATGACAGATGGGCAAAGTGTGTGTACATTTCCTACACATGCATGGGGTGTAAAACCTGGAACCCACAGACTGTGGAGCTGAGGGCACAGTTTATGAACTGAAACATTAAATGTATACAAGCTCTGTTTCTTCTGCAGCTGGCCTGAGGCGGGCTCAGTAGTGATGAAAACACAGCTGTCTGTGCCAAGGCCAAAAAATAAAAGTTCAAATTATATTATAGGTGCAGTCCCATGGGTTTTCTACTATGCATAGTTGTCTATTCAAATCCTCTGACTCGGCTGGCCCTCGCTTTGCCTTCTGTTTTTGTTTTTCTCCGTCTCCTTTCAGAAATCCCCTCTTGTTTTTATAAAGCATTGCTTGTCAGTTTCTGTCTTGATCTCTTCTGTGAGAATGATGCTGCATGATTTTATGCATGTCTGTCAAACGACTCTGCTTTCCATGCAGTTTCACCATCACCTACCTCTGAAGGTGGAGTGACAGCGTTTTGCCCCTGTCTGCGTGTTCTTATGTTTATACTTCAAAATATATCATGAACCAAAGGACACATTTTATTAAAACTAACAGACAGTAGTAACTGGATGGACATTTACAACTGATTACCTTTTAGAGTCAATCCCATTCAGGAGAGCTGCCATATCTAAGCAAACTTAGCAAATACAACAAGAAGAACTCAAAACCCGCAAACTTCCCCCAAGGCCATAGAGCCATTAAATTATGGTAGAATCCAGATCACCACCAAAATTTAATCACTTGTTTTTGTGACAACCCAAACATATCCTGAAAATTGTATCAAAAATGTGTTCATTAGTTGTTAAGTAATCTTACTAAAAAAGAAAGAAAGAATGGATGAACCAACCAACACTACTGAAACATAACCTCCTTGGCGGAGGTAACAAATGGCAATGACTCAACCAATTCTTTTAGATATTGAGCTCAAATTTGGTGTGGTAGTACCTGAGAGACATCCCCAACACAGAATTTTAGCCCTAAGTGATCTAGGGAGATCTGTTTTTAAACTTTTTCATCAACTACTGGAGTCAAATCTGTAAGCAAAATATCTAAAAAAAAAAAAAGGATGGATTCTCATAAACCTTTTCAGAAGGCAAACATTTTGGTGAACATCTACAACTAAATGAGTCAACTAAAATATCTCATAAACCATTGGACAGATTATAATGTAACTTTCAGAAATTAATCAATAGATTCATATCTACAACTAATTGGTCTTTAAAGAAGTTCTATGTATTAGAGCCTTTTTTATTTTTTTATTTATTAATGTCTTAATTACTTTTCAACAAAGTATCACTATGATATAGATTGGATAAGACTAAGCTGTACATTCTCACAAAAAAACCCAAAGAACTTTTTTTTTCTCTTTTTTTGCAATTATTCCTTTAGAGGTTTGCTGCAAACAGTTCATCTGATCCCGAGGCTTTGGTGCAGTCGCATTATACGGTGGTTACAGAGTGGCGTAATTCTGTCCTCAAAATGTATGCTATTGAAATAAAAAAAATCATTTTTTTAGAAATGGAACATAGGGATGTACAACAGCAGGTTAAATGAAGACTTAGTGAAACTTAAAGTTTACAAAAGGGCAAGTCACAGCCAAAGCTGGATTTTCAGGTGGATCTGGGTTCAGACAGGATCTGAGTCAAGGCTTGAAGACGAGTTCAAAAGAAGTCAGAGATTTACTGGGTCTTAGGGTCAGAGACAGGCAGGCGTGTGCTGGGTTCAAGGGAGATCTTATGAAGACAAGGAGAAGCAGACAGCTATTTAAATAGACAGACTAATTCAAAAAAATTACTTACAGAACTCTACTGAATGGATTCAGATGAAATGGAAGGTTTGTCTACACCCTAGGACAGCGGTGGAGCTGGAAACCAGTTTTTATAACAGTGAAATTGAGATCTGGCAGTAACTGGAACTGGATTGTTACACCTTCTGAAACTAAGCAGAAGGAAGGGAAGAAAGGAAAAGAAGGAGAGCACAAAAATAATCCTGCATATAGGAACCTGGAACTGAGACATTAATTAAATAAGAGTAGTTGTGTTCAAAGTGTTAAAAAGTGACTTATAATAGGATTTATTCATTATAAGAGGTACATTTACACATTTCAACAGGAATAGAAAGTGAGCTGGTAGCTCAAAATACCTAATACATTTTGAAGTCTTATTTTCCATTGACACACACACACATATATATTTATATGTCTCTATGTAGATTGATTCTTGTAATTTCTTTCACATTTGTTCTCATCTATAAACTGCTTAGTGTTTTTTCTGTTCAATAAAATGTGTTGATCCATGAAATATAATTTCATTTATGGTTGATAATACTTGCATATGTATGGCGTGTGTGTGTGTGTGTGTGGTAAGTGCCTGGTTTTACTTTATTGCATCACTGTTCATTCTGTCCCCACAGCAAGTAAAAAAAAAACAATTTTTGTAGCACTGAAAAAAGGTGTAATATAATCAAAAGCTTGTCATTTTTTGTAACTGTAAACAAAGTGTCAATACTTTTTATAGCTCAACAGTTTTGATACAGAAAACAATTGAGAAATCAACTGAGAATTAAAAAAAAATAATAGATGCACAATAGTGCAAAATGGCCTCAGCCTATACTTATCTTGTATGTAGTATGCTTTTATGTCAAGTTCTGTTTAAATGTGCTTAATTAAATAGTTTTGCTTTTTGTCACCATTTTGTACAGATTTTGTTTCAAGATATACATGCCAGCCACGGGAAAGACAGTTCTCCATTTTTTTTTTGTTTGTTTTTAATTTTGCAAAAACCTAATTGTACTTAAAACAATACAAAAGATTATGTATTTTTCCCCGTTTCCTCTACAGTTGTGGGACTTAACATCACTGTCTGTCTGGGCCTCATCAGAAACAACAAAAAAGTATGTCTCAATGTGCATGTCATGATATGATTGATAAATGAGACTGATATTTAGCAAGAAAAAAACTAAAATCAACAGTGTACAGACTTGAAACTCCCAATAATTTATAAGAACTGAACTACCTGGACAACTACAAGAACTAAGTAAATTAAGACAATTTTGTGGAATTATTTTGTTCAAATATGGCACAAAACTTAGAACTGCTTCATGCCTAAAGAATGAATTAATCATTTCAACAAAGCAGTGAACAAAACAGACCCTAAAACCTTTTTGATTTGCCAAGTAATAAGTTGAGTCATTGTGGTGGGCTAGTACAACATAAAATGTAAGTTTAATCAAACTCATTCAGCACTGTTTCATATCTTTACACCAAAATGTTGACAAGTTCACTGACAGCCAAGCAAACCCTGGCAAAATATAAAACAAATAAAAAAGTGTGTTCTTTCTTCAGTGACAAGCCTAAACCAGCTTCCATCTTACATCCTGTTTTTTTTCTGAGCTCAGTGCAGCAATCAGAAGTCTGTCCAATGCTTTTTCTGTCCTGTGTTTTGCTTTTTTTTTTTTATTACTTTTTCTTTATCTTTTTCTTTATCTCATCCCTTGATTGGTTTCTTGAGAGACATCCAATGTGTTGTTCATCCATTATGACCTAAATGTCTTTTGTTGGTTTTTGACATAGGATTTTTTATGGCACAGCATATCTTGATTTTGCTAAAGGAATGGAAACCAAAGTTGTAAAATGCAGTTTCTAAGCTACAAAACATTTTCAGGCCTGGAAATGAGCATCACGGATGTCAGTGTCATCAAACATACACACACAGTTTTACAGTTTAAATATCTTTCCTGTAAAGTTTAAAGTTTAAAAATAACAACAAAAAAAAAAACAACTCTGGAACTGGGCTAAAACCATGATTAATCAGAAACTGCAGAAAAATGGTTTGTACCATACATACATTTATGCATAACATGGAATTTTTGCTACAGCTGTGCAAATTGTTGAGCGCTTTATTTTCTGCAACTCAGATTCCCCTCAACTGAACCTGGAATTATTGGCAGCTGCTAAAATTAACAAGTAACCAGTGGTGTAGCAGCAGGGACAGAAAAATGCAGTCGGAACTGTAAGGTAAATGACAGTGTTTTTCAGCACAGTAAATTATATGTAATTTGTTCTTGCAGTTAAGTGCACATTTATATGTTGCTTTAACATATTCATTAATATGCTCTCAATACAAGTGTTCACTCCAAAGCGGAGATTTGTGAACTGTATGCAGATTTCTTTGCGATTTATTTCTTTATATTTTCATGTCAGGTCACTGTTTTCTAACAGGGGTGAGGTTTTAAATCTCTTTCTGTGATCATTCCACTAGTGTGGGTGGCTTAAAGAGAAATGGAGACAAAGAGAGACAAAAACAAACAAAAAAAAAAAAACTTGTCAGTGTCATTTCTTTCTTCCTTGCTAGAGCTATACTTCTTTTATTTTTTCTTTTACCACATGTTCTCTCATTTTTGCCTTCTGCAAATTTCTCCAATAATACAAAAATACACATCTTTACACAACTGTGTGTTCACACAAAGCTTGCTTCCCAGTAGGATGGGACACTGAGACAAAAACACACACCAGCGCTGCCCAGTTTGAGCCCTGCCACGGATCACTGGTGATCCCTACTGTGGATCAGTACCACTGTGCATGTTTGGGGTTTAAAAAAAAAAGTGTGTGTTTGAGTGTGTTCTTTTTGGTTTCAATCACCGCTGTTGACATGTGGACACACACACACACACACATCTCCACTCCCCTCATACTCACATTGAGCATCATCCACCTCCCTTGTTGACATTTGCTATTAGTTTCACTGCCAAAACAGCATCTCTATTCATTTTAATAGACTCATTCTCTCACACACACATATATCCACACACACAGAAAACCCATCACTCTGCTACTTTACATTCAAATCTTACCTTGGCTGTGCTTGTGATTAAATTTCTTGTCTCCAAGGACAGCAGATGCTATTGTTTCCCCCTTTGGCTGCGACGAACGGAATGAGACTCGAGATTCCCATTCTGACTCAACCGCCTCGCAGTTGCACTCCATCTATGAGCCCCGACACATAGTGGGATGAAACTACCAGGTTATATATGGTAGCCATTACCTTAAAGCCTGCAAGCTTAACCTCTCACATAGATCTCACAGCCGAATTCCCTTTATGTACTATTCAGAGTTGAGGGTTTCTCTCTAAAAGTTGACTTTTGTGGACACTGGCATCTCGTATGCAGCCTTATTCACATATGTAGGAGTATGTGGACGCTATCTGCCGAGTTTTATGAGTAAAACAATATTTCTTCCACCACCAGCATCCTACAGGAGGCCTGCAGATGATGCTGGCCAACAGGTGGCACTGCAGCTCTTCATTTTGGCTGTGTGGAGGATCTGTCCGTGGTGCTGAATGTAAATCTCTGTGATCTGCCGCTGCAAAGACAGAGCAGAGACAGGGAGAAAAGAATGGAAGAGATTCAGAAAATGTAAATATGAGGAAAAAGATGAGACAAAAAGAAGGGAAAAAAGGGTACAATTTAAAGACAGGGCAAGACGTGGGGAGGGGAGATCTAACAGACGAAGAAATGCTACAAATATAAAAAAAGGTAGTGGAAGGTGTTGAGAAACACAAGATAAGGGGCTTAAAGATGAAAGAATGGTTACACATAATGATAGTTATAATATAAATATGTAAACAAAAAATATGGATATAAAACAAGTTAGTAATGAAATAATAATAAAAAACATTAGAAGATAAGACAACAAACAGGAGAGCTGCAAAGTGAAAAGAGTGGTTGTGCCATGCTTGGCACTAATAAACTGAAGATAGAGGCAGTGGTGGACACTGCAGGATGACTGCAAATATGAAAAAAATATGAAGCGAATAGATGGCAACACATGAAGAAAGATGATGAAGAAAAAAGGGTTGATTGTGATGCTGAAGAGAAGAGACAGTGTTTAACAATGAATGAGATGAGTAAAAGAAAAGAAAAAGGTGAGAGTGAGAAAATGGGAAAAACAATGTAAAATGTAAAGTAAGTATAATTGTGTTGCATGTGTCAGTATTCTCAGTTGCTGGTGTGTATGTTTGTTTGTGTCTGTCAAAGCGACAACAGTGTTTATTTGTGCATGAGAGGGAAGAGCAGAAGAACAGACATAGACAGATGGGGCTAAGAGGGGTGGAAGACATTAAGTGTGCCGTGTCCGTCTGTGAGTGTGTGTGTGTGTGAGCACAGATGATCTCTGATGCAGTGGCAGCAGCAGTACAGTATGCATGACACAGATAGTAGGATTTATGCTCTCCACAAGACTACAGATGGTGACAGGGGAAGCCTCTGCTTCCCTCCATTTCTCCCGTATGACTCTCTTTTTGTGTCTGCTCCCACCCAATCTCCTGCTCATCAACACTCCCCTCCCCTCCGTCTTTCTGTGTATATTTGCTTTGCTTTTGTCAGACTCTGACAATGATCCAGTAATGGGATTGTCAAACTTAAAGATCTCTATCACTTGTGGCCTTTCTGTCTCTGTAGGTTACGTGATTGTGGAGAAAGGGTTTTCTCCCAGTGGATCACATGGTGGTGTGGTAGAAATTAATTGTGTCTTGGGTTCATTTGGGCACTCATGAGATAATATATTAGAGTTTGTGTTAATGCCTATACACTACACTTAATTTTTAGAATAAAATGTGCTTTTGTGTATGCTTGTGTTTGTTCATTTGTCTGTAGCTTTGTCAAAATATATCATGAACCACTGGTTAATTACTCTCAGACAAGTAATAGCTGGATATACATCTCGACTGATTGACTTTAAGAGTCAACCCCATTCAGTAGGGCTGTCACAGAGTAGTGATTTTGTCAAACACTAAAATAGCTATAACTCCGTCAATTGAACATATATAAAGCTAACATTTGGTGTAGTAGAAGCTAAAAGTCATTCCCAACAAATACTTCAAGGAATAACTAGTCACAGAAAATCTGTTTTTAAAACTTTGCCATTAACTACTGTGTACTTTTTGAGTCAATCTGATACATGATGGCTACCACAAGCAACTGAATTTAGGAAACAAAAATGGTTATAACAGTCATTTTTACAAATACTGAGCTAAATTTGGTGTGGTAGTAGCTGATAGACATCTCCCCCCTCACAGTGTTAACATATGTCACAATGTTGCATTAGATAACGCTTAAAGTAACTGACAAGGTTTGACCAAGATTGCTAGAACTCCATCCCTTCTCATCGTGAAATGATTTTAGTTTAAAACTGGCATGAAAGTTAGCAGGTGAACTGCATTTTTTCAGGGAATGCTAGGCTTTTGATTCACTAATGTCTTTGGGAAGCTTGTCAGCTCTAGTGTTTAAAGGAATACAGCTCTATCTGCAGAATAATTCATGCGGTAGCTGCTTTTGCACATCATCAATTAGCAATCTAGCTTTAAAGCTGGAAATTCAGCTGAAAACATTTGCATTACTTTGATGCACTGTGAGGGTTTGTCAGGGACAAACTAAACAGCACATTTTGGTTAAATCTTAATGATTTTTAAGTGGTTGTATCAAGACTATTTCCACTGTGGAAGGGCTTCTGAGGAGAAACTAATCATCTGTGCACACTGATTGTCCAGTCACTGCATGCCTGATTGTCGGGTGATCAGTTAAGAAAGTTAAAAGAATTGTTATTCTAATTTCTTAGAAGAGAGCCTTAGACAGACTTTCCAAAAACACATCCTCTGTGGTACACTGTCTTACATCTAGTCATTTGCTTCTTAATGTGATGAACAACAAAGAGGACTCCATGCAGGTTGGTAAGATTAAAAACATCATTTTGTTGGTTTTCCTCTGCAGAACCATTCAGCCTTTGTTGGCGAGGACAGACGGATTTTGGGTGAAGAGAATTTTAACAGCGTTAAGCTTTTGCTTCCTAACCTTTCCAACAAAAGTCACCTGCTCGAAGTGGCTTGTGGACCAACTGCAGTGACTTTGAAGACATTCTCTTCATTGGCTTGAGGTGAACTTTGTGACAAAACTTTCACTGCATCAATAATTCTCTCTAAAGGTCTGGAAAGTTTACTTAAGTAGAGGAAGAAATGTGGCATTCCCTTACTTTTTATTGCTTCCATATATATATATATATATATATATATATATATATATATATATATATAACTCTCTATTTAAAGTATTAATTCAGGATATTTTTTACACTTTTTTGGGGAAAAAACCTTTTTCTTTTTGGTATTATTGGCTAATAAATTGACATTCTTATTTTTTTTTTCAGTTAAATTGAATTAAAATCTTGGCATTAACTATTAGAGTCAACCCTGTTAGTCTGTTAGCAAAATATCTCATTAACCACTGAGTTTCAATTCAATTATCAGAAAATAATTATTGCCTGTACATCTACAACAGATTAGCCTTTCCCCTTAAAAAATGGCTATAACTGAGTGAATTTTACAGATACTGAGCTAAAATTTGGTGTGACAGTAGCTGAGGGACATTGGAAACAGATACTCCGAGCACCAACAGATCACTCTGTCATTTCTCAACATGAGGTGATTTTAGTCTAAAACACTGGCATAAAAGGCAGCAGGCAATATGTATTCCTTCAAAGGATACTAGGTTTTTAACTGGCAGCATGTAACCGGCTTTCAGTAGGTGGGTTGGTTTTACTAGTTGTATAATGCACAGATGCTGCTAGAAAAGGCTGTGTTTTCTTTGTAAGGGTGTTATCTTAGTGATTTAGAAGGATTGCTCTGTTTGACTGAGGGATCCTCTGGCAGTTTTCAGATTATTAAGATGCAGAGACAAGTTGAACTCTTTCACAGCCTTGTTGGACAGCTTTACCTGTGATCACAGACATATCTAAATAATTTGTGTTGTTAACTTTAACACCTCCGTTTTTTGCTTGCCTTAGAAACAGGGGAATGTGTAAAGTGTTTGTAGAGCTGGCAGGGATCAGAACTCTTCTAACACTGAAATGCATGGCACGGGTGATGAAAGAACACATCAAGTGTAAATACTCATTTTAATATTTCTTTACCCCTCTCTCTGCATTTGTTTCTACTTCCCTTGACTATATTTTGATCTGTCTTTTTTTTTTTTGTTTTGTCTGTTTCTTGTTCTTACTGCATAGAGAATTACCTTTCTTCTCCACCTTCTCTTTTCTGTTTCTCTCTATATCTTTCTCTCTCTTTTTTATTATTTTCACTCAAACACACACAGAGAGATTTGTTTTTTCTCTTTCGACCTCTTGTTGTGAGATCAATGCCTCCCCCAGGTAGGCTGAGTCTGACTTATTCTGCCACATAGTGTGGGAGATTTAAAAGGCAGACCAGTGGCATATTCAGTCAGATTTTATGTGTATGTGGGCCTTGCATGTTTTCTGCATTTGAAAAAAAAAAATAGACTAAATGAAAGTCAGACAAGACGATTTCTCTTATCCAACCAAGATCTGAGAGAAGGATTTGATGCTGCAAGGGGCTGTAAAATGATCAGTTTGCTTAGAAAGAAGCATTATAAAACCAGGCTCAAATCTGGTTACATGTCAATGTGGAATATCAGAAAGCTTTACGACTTTGAATTCTTTTGACAGATTGCAATGTTCTTCTTTCTGATTTGCATCTTTTTGCACAGAGAAACAAAGCAGTCAGTATATTAAATCAGAAGTGAAACAAACGTGCTTTTGTTCTGTTCATTGCCACAGCTATATAATCAGGAGTATACAACACAGCATTACAGGCATGTTTACAAGAAAACCACAAAATATGTACTGTGTTCTTTACACAAATACAAATTCAGTTAAATACTGTTTATTTATATGGAACCAAGTCACAACAAAAACCATCTCAGGGAACTATGCAAAAGAAAAAAAAACCAAATCTAATTCAGATCCAGGTTCAAAATTAAACTACAATCAACGTAGTTTCTATTATAATACAATAAATTCACAGATAGAACATTATGCAATGCCAATTTGACCCTACCCCCCCCCCCATCCTGAGCAGCATGTTGGTGACAGTGAAAAGGAACAACTTGTTTTTAACAAAAATTAACAAAAATAAACCTCTAACCTGGATCAGAATGAGCGGCCATTTTCCTCCACTGACTGGAGGTTGAGAGGACAGGAAAGAGATAGACAAACATGAAAAATGGGTCCAGGTGTAGTTTCTATGGGGTGGGGGGCGTGTNGGGGGGTTAATGATAGCAATAACTGCATGAGTAGAGACATCAGCAGAGTGAGGAAATGATGTTGTCAGTTTGTCCTCCTGCAGTCTAAGCCTATAGCAGCATAAAGGAGAGCTCGGGAAACCCAAGCCAACCCTAACTATAGGATTTATCCAAAAGGAAAGTCTTAAGTCTGGTCTTAAAGTAGACAGGATGTCAGCCTCAGACAGAAACTTGAAGTTGGTTCAACAAGAGACGAGCCTGAGAACTGAAAGCTCTGCCTCCTGTTTTGCTTTTAGAAACTCTAGGAACCACAAGTAAACCTGCAGTCTGAGAGCAAAGTGCTCTGTTAGGAAAATATGGAACAATAAGATGTTTAATATTAATTGGAGCTTGGTTGTTGAGAGGTTAGATATAAGATTTTACATTTTATTGTGAATTGTACAGAGAGCCAATAGAAAGAAACTAAAACTGATCACTACTTCTAACTCTCATCAGAACTCAGCATTTTGGATCAACTGAAGACTTTTTAGGAAAGTTTTTTGGACACCCAGATAGGAAAGAATTACATTAGTCCAGCTGAGAAGTGATAAATGCATGGGCCAGTTTTTTTTTTTTTGTATTGTTTTGTGACAAAATGTCTCTAATTTGAGTGATTTTGAACAGATGGAAGAAAACCATCCTTCTAACATTTTTTTATTGTGGGAGTTAATGAATATGTTGTGGTGCTTTAAGTACATGGAAAAACATGTGATGTATATTGCTGTAACTTGGGTGTGTTTTAAACTTCAGCAAATGTTATTTTGAGTTGTTATTTTTATATTATTGTAGAATTGTGCCACTCAAGGTGGCTGCTGTTGGAGTAGCTCTGTTACAATAATTCTGAGATAATGCTTTTGAAAGCTGTAATTTTTTGTTTTTCTAGATGTAAATTGCTTTTTTGGATGATTATTTCCTCTGTTATCAGATGCTGTGCAGCTGAAGGATTTTTTACTGAAACCTTTTTACTTTTGGACATTTGTTATGATGCGTAACCATAACAACAAGGTGTTTTGTTTTTTTTTACAACCAGGAGTAGCTGATTAACATCTTTCACTCTTCAGTGGTAAACGTGAAGATCCCCTGAAGTCCAGTCATGACCACAACTAAGCAGACCGCCCACAAATCCACCGGAGGTAAAGCTCCCAGGAAGCAGCTCGCCAACAAAGCTGCTAGAAAGAGCGCCCCGGCCCCCGGCGGAGAGAAGAGGCCTCAGTGCTACAGGCCCGGTACCGTGGCTCTCAGGGAGATCCACCACTACCAGAAGTCCACTGAGCTGCTCATCCGGAAGCTGCCCTTCCAGCACTGGGTCCAGGAGATCGCCCAGGACTTCAAGACTTACCTGCGCTTTCAGAGCTCAGCTGTCATGGCTCTGCAGGAGGCCAGAGATCGACCGGAGATCCTTCCTGCCCACAGCCATCAGCATCTATAACAACTCGTTAACGAAACAGGATAATGAGCTACAACAACATTTAATTTCCCTTTGGGATTAATAAAGTATTTTTTAATTGAATTGAATTGTATTTTGTTTGTTTGTTTTGCTTTATCATTATGTAAATGCCAGTTACACAACAGGACAATGATGCAATGAAAATTAAGAGTCATTAAGTAAAAACTTTGCTTTCTTTATGTTCTGTTGATTACACTGAAAGAGATCACCTAAGCAAAGGAAGGCTTGAGGTATGATGCAACAAACCTTTGTTGTTGAGGTTTGGCTACAGGTTGTTGAGGTTTTTCCACATGGGCCCACCACCTGCAGAAGAAGAAGTCAAAGTTGGGTACAGGTGAGGGTGGTCTCTGGGGGCGCTGCTTTGTGGTGTCATAAACTAGCTTCAGATTGAAGTTACTGAACTTTATTTTTCTAGTTCTTACCTTCAGAATGATATATTAAAGCTTTACAGTCTTTCACCACACCTTTATGTGATTATTTTAGCCATATTTAATATAGACACGAACACAACACTAAATGTGTGCTAGTCTAACTTTGTTGTGTTAAATGTTTGCAAACAATTTATTTTTGCTGGGTTGAACAAACCACATAATAAAAATAAAAATCCTGATATTTGCTGGTTTGAAATCAACCTTTAACCCAGGGGTTTTGTGTCTTACAGCAGAGCACTTCTTTCTAATGTGGAAAACACCTGAATAAATAAAACAACTGTCCAGATGTTACTATGCTTTAGTCCACAAGTCAGCTGTATTGATTTTAAATATAGCCTTTTAGTTCGGGGGCTGCGGTGGCTCGGAGGTCAGTGCCGTGGTCTTATAATCCTGAGGTTGCAGGTTTGAGCCCAGGTTGCGGCATCTGGCGTAAAACAATTGCAAAATCATTTGTGCGAGTTTGCTCACTGTGGCAACCCCTGAAGAAGGGAAAGAACTTACTTACTATTTCACTTCAGTTAAAACAGAAACTGTTGACAGAAATGTAAATGATACTATTGTTTTATTTGAAGATGTTTGTTTCAATATAACTTCACATAAAGGTGTTCCTGAGTCATTAAACTCTTTCATTTTTATTCAGAAATATTACATTTTAGTGTTGAGACAATTTTTTTCCTGGCAATTTGAATAACTGACACAGTAAACATATTTTACTTCTTTACTGAGCCTTTTATAAAGTATTTTAAAAGTGCAACATATTTTTACACTGTTAATTAATGTTTCTATTTTTTTATTTATATATCTGAAATTGTTACCATTAACTCTTGTCAGACATAATTCAGTCTCATCATTTGTCTTTAATCTGGTTCGCCAGTTCTGTACTCATTTGTCCTGCTGTATTAATAAACACCTGAGACTTTCAGACTCTCTTCACATCGTTTCGTAAACCTTTCTTCTTCTCTTTTTATGTTTTGCATAAGCAAAATGTCTCA
This sequence comes from Kryptolebias marmoratus, assembly GCF_001649575.2. Taxonomy (NCBI): domain Eukaryota; kingdom Metazoa; phylum Chordata; class Actinopteri; order Cyprinodontiformes; family Rivulidae; genus Kryptolebias; species Kryptolebias marmoratus. The sequence continues at coordinate 25,834,381 of NC_051432.1, forward strand.
TGAACCAGTGGATAAATTTTAATAAAACTCTCAGAAAGTAATCATTGGGTAAACATATAAAACTGATTAACCTTTGGAGTCAGTCCTATTCAAGCTGGTCACCACTGCTAAGTGACAGAAACGGGTAAAACTCAGCCAGCTCTACAGATATTAGGCTAAAATTTCATGAGGTAGTAGCTGAGAGTGATTTTCAACGCATTCTCCTCACTTATCATAAGATACTCCTAGTTTAAAACTGAGGCATGAAAGGTGGTGGGCAATATTCATTCTTTCATATAATTGTATGCTTTGTATTTTATTGTGACTAGGGACTACATATCAGGATTGTTAGTGAAAGTTTCTTTTAATGTCCACTGCTAGAGTTAAAAGTCCATTATGTTCTAACACAAACTCATTTATAGTCTTGTACCTCCTGAGGTTTTATCTCAGTTATTTCAGCAGAGCAAAATTCATCCATCTGAGTTTCACTTCACACATACACAGTATCACAGTGGCTCAGCTGACTTTTTGTCAGGTAATGCTGTGTGCAAATGAGCTTCTGTGTAGTCATACCTGCGAAATGACAATAATCTTTTATTACCAGGAGGGTAGAGCTCCCAATTCTCCATTAACAAGGTCATATCCTGTCTACTGAAACACAGGAAACAAAGGCCAGGCTTGGAGAAAAAAAAAAGTCCTGATTCTCCTGTCTGCAAATCACCGAAGTCATGCCCTCTAAGTAGAGCCAGACCCCTTCTTCTTTCTGGCACTTATGAGCACACACATGCTTGAATGCATATTGCTGGCCAAATCAAGATCCAACTCACAGCCATGCTGTTTTGCTGCTCCATGACAGATAAATCTGAGTTCTGGTTTTGTGCTCCTGTGTTTGCATTCAGCGCCCACGGCAACTGTCACTCACTGCTGTCGTTTCTGAATGAGCTTCACTGGGAGATGAGGGGCCTATTTGATTTGATCGCTGAGGGGAAGCATACGGCCTGTATTGCTGTATCACACACACACACATGCGGGGAAGAAAAAAGTTGCTATTCCTGCAAAACATCAGATCCTCTCAAATGCACACATGCTTTAGCAACACGCATGGAGACCAACAAAGACCCAGGCATACATCGAGACACAGACTCATATGCAGGGACTCTGGCCACTCAGAGAATCTATCCTATCAAAGCAATGCTTCAGTGCCTTTAAATGAGCAGCCTCTATCCTCATCATTACAAAGAAAGATCAACTTGAGGAAGAGAAACCTGACAGGAAAGAAATGATAGCACACATGAACAGAAACGTGGGAAAAGAGAGGATAACTTTGCAATAAGAAGGAATAAAGACTCAGAGAGAAACGGAGACTTTGTCTGGTCAGAGGGATGGAAATTTTTTCTCCTGTTGTAGAGAAAGTGCAGACAGAGTGGGCTAGCTTGGCCTGTTAACCCTGAGGGCCATTAATTGGCACTTAGCATTAAGCAGCCTCTCATACTTCTGGGACAAGAGGAAAATATTGTAGAAGCTGCAAGCTTTGAGAGACTGAAACAGGAAATCAGATAGAGGAAAATAAAATTGTAAAATACTAACAATTCATCCGATTTCCGAACTAACGGAGAGAGATAAATCATTTCAGATAAAAACAAATATCTTTAATGTGCACACTATGACTTTAGCACATTTAACCAGTAAAATGTCTCACATTTTGCAAGAGAAAAGGTTGGAGCAGTGTTGCGTGTCTTACAGCGCAGCCTTTAGTCCTGACAGTTTGAGCTGGTCAAAGCTTTCTAACACTTTTTGATGACAGTGTCTGCCAATGAAAGACACTCATGGACGGGTCTGTGAAAAGAGCAGAGATAGCATCAAACAACTTGTTAATCATTCTGCTTTCTGCTGGTTTCCAGTTTCTGCTGGCTTTGATTAATTGAAATGAACTGCAGTGATGTATTTGTGAGAGCTAGTCCCTCACTGATTGCAGTGTTTTTATGAGTAGTTTGTACTTTAAGGCTGCATGATTAGAATTTTGTAAACATTGTTTCATTGTTAACGAGGCTCTTGTATTGAATATGTTAGCTAATCATGAATTTATTTACACATTTAGCATGCAAAGACAAAACATCACTCTCTGCAGAAAATGTATGTCAAATGTTCATCCTCTTTAGGTGCTAACTAATCACAGAGGGGAATATCTTAGCATATAAAAGTAGATTTTTTTTAAACCACAATCTTGATAAAAATCTAATTACTTTCTTAGGCTGCCCAGCTGCTATCACAAACTACATTATACTGTAGCTTGGCAGCTAACTTTTAAGAATGAGCAGAAGAATAGAACAGAAATTACACATTTTTACCTGTAATATTGTGTCTATAATTCAATAAGACCCGTTCTATCTAGATTTTGTTAAATTAATCCTACAGCTTGGTGATCATATCAACATATTGATGTAAAAGAATAACATAATCACAAGAAATCTTACTACACAGCACTAAATAGAGACTCTTTCTCTTATGTCAACATTAACAATCAATGAATAAAACTTACCTAATGTAAAGTTGATATCATTACCACTGAAGGTCTCATATTCTTTAAGTGAATCAAAAGTTATTCTTTGTAAACACAAATAATCCACAAAGGTGCACAGATTAGTGACAATGAACCTCAATTAGTGCACCAACATAGGTAATTTATTTTTAAGTGAATTTTGCCCATTTGAAAACAAAACACGATCAGTGTGTCGGTGTAAGGCCCCGTCCACATGAGGACAGCATTTTGTTAATAAGCAATTTTTTAACTAAAAAATATTGTTTCTGTCTTGCATCCAAATGGAAACAATATTTTAGAAGCCCTTAATTGGTATTTTTGGAAACCAGATTACCCTGATATACTTTGAACATTATAAAAAAAAAAAATCTTCCATCCAGACATCCTTTGCTGGATTCTTTGCCTGAAATTGTTCGTTATATTTGCATATTTGAACTGACATGACTCCCAGTCAAGAGTAGTTTAAAGGAGAAGTTCCACTTCATCATTAGTTCACAAAAAGGATTTGGTATCTTGTATTTGTCATCCCCATCTTTTCTTCTTGTGTTTAGTTTTACGAACATGCTCCACGTCTTCTTTCCTGTTGGAAGCTTTACAGCGCCACATACAGGCCTGGTATAGTTTATGTTGTTGTTTGTGTTTTCTAGAAATTGTGCCGTGCTTAAGAGGAAATAGATCATTTTGAAAGACAGCAATCCCATGTGGACAGGGTCTAAATCCAATTAAAAAGCTGCAGCCTGCATCACTATTTACTGCAAACATTGTCAATCAAATGCAAAACACTCAATTTCATAAACAAATCTTATGGATTGTAAATAAGAAAAAAGGAAGAAAAAGAAAAGTAAAGGAGAAAAAGAGATGGATTGTGTATTTTTTCCAGTTTATGTCTACAACACCAGTTGGTCCAATAAAGTTCAAGAACTCTTCGGAACATTTTTCAAGCCATTCTATTAAAATGTCATTTGTTTGACCAAACTAACAGCCAATAATTTTCTCAGCAAAACAAACTACATCACAATGACACAGAGTTTATTAAACCCTGTTTTCTCTGCTGGACCCCATCTGTATAATCAAGCTCACAACTCATCACCATGTGTGCCATTTTAAAATTGTGCCACACTCAAATTAAGGTGGGATTGTCTTTGCATGACCAGTTTTATCCTAATTATTTTGGAAGTGCGGTGCATATCTATAAACTGCTCACAGTTTATCTGGCTTTGTATCTAATATATACTACTACTGTTGCCTCTGATGGTGGTGCTTTTACAAACTTCATATTTATGGTTATGAATCCCATGCTCCATTTACAACTTGAGGCAACTTTCTTGATGGCAATTAGCTTAAAACTCCCTCCCACTGCAGTCTTGGTGTGGGCACATCATTGATTCCCATTAATTGCAGGTGCAGCTGAAAGCATTTTGTGCATAAATGTAGCACAGCACTCACAAACACACACACATACACATATGTTCACATCAGGCTATGTCTGTATGATAGACAGTGAAAGCTGAATTAAGATTTAAAAAAAAAAAGATGAAGAGCTTTGTGCAAAACTCATTAAAAGTAGTTAACAAGTGACATTGCTTTATTAAATATGTGCTTACAGCACACATGCACGCACACACTCAGCAGACACATGGGTTCAGCACCACTCTGGGGACTTAATTATTGCCACATATGAGCAGAAGGAAGCTCCCTTATAATATTAACATAGTTTCATTTTCCCCTTTAATGTTCAAGAAAATCTTATTAAACTGAAAAAGTTTAAAAACAGAGGAGATCCTGATTAAATGTACCTCTCCTGTCAGGAGAGAAACAGTGAGAGGGACATAATGTCATCACTGGGCAGGAAGGTGTAAAGAAGAAAATACATGTATCAATATTAACAAGCCTCACCTTATTTTCTACCCTGACCTCTTGACCAACTGACATCTCTGGCTCTGAATTTCATGTTCGTTTCTTTCATTTGTCATCTTTTCAGGACATTAGATCATACCTATTTTCTTGGGGCACAGCAAAGAAATGGTTTTTGTTTTAATGTACAATGTTTCCTTCCCTGCAGCTTCTGCAGAATAGTAATAAAGTAAATGTTTTAATCAAACTACACTTACACAAAAGTATTTAAAGGTACAGCATATCTATATACACTTTATCTATACGGTTAGTATAGAATGTGTAAGGTTGCTATGGTTATTTTTTAATAAATTCCAGGAATTTGCCAGTTTTAATTAAGAGTGTTTTTATTCTTCATTGAGGGTTATCATGTGATCTTCTCTGAACTTCTGGTATCCAAAGAATTTACTCACCTTTTGCTCTTTTTGCAAGGTCTTTGCGAGGTCTTCGTCATCCGGTACAGAATGAAACTCGCCCTTTGTTCTCTTCTTACGTGATGATTCTTCAGTTAGCCACAGAGTCATAAATACCTAAAATTCATGTTGCATCTATTTCACACATTTTGTATCATTCTGCGTTTAAGCATTGAAAACAAAATGAGAAATCATTTCTGTAACAAAGGTTGGCTGAGTCATAACTATTTTTTGTGTTGGCTAATGTTGATTAGTTGTGGCAGCCATTTTGAACGTGATTGGCTTCAAAGGTTCATCAAATGATTATTTGCCAAACATTTTAATAAAATCCATCCAGTGGGTCATGAGAGACAAGACAGATCTATATATTTTTTTTTCATTTGATTCTGACCAATGTTTCTCTTCTGCTTCACTCGCCAAGCAACTTAGGACATTTACAGTAAACACTGGACACAGACATAAGTGTTTTACCTTTTTGCAGTAAAGATAGCTGGAGATTAGATGACTTCATTTTAACTTCTGCCTCTTGGCTGATATATTTTGACAGGCGTCAAAACGAGAAGATGCACTTTATTACCTAAGGAATACAGAATGAAATCACATCCATTTTGATAAATGTCTCATATTCTGCATGTTTTCTTTACACCATTTTATTCAACATCTCATTTTCGAGCAATATGAAACGCTACGCTGTCAAGTGCACAAAACCCTGCAGGAAACAATGTGTCATACATTATTTATGATGTTAATTTCTCATGACATGACATCTCTTTTTATGTAAAGTGCATTATTCACATCATATTGCTTAGGAGTGACAGTGAGCCTTTGCACTGGCACAAATTTGTGATTACAGTATTTTTGAACATTAGTGCAATTTTATACGTCCAGTAGGATTCATATTGTGCATATACTCCGAATCATCTTACAGTTTAATAGAAAGATCTGTTTAAGGTTCATAAATGTACATTTGCAATAAGTAAGACATCACACTAAGTCATAATAAGACTCTAAATGCACTAATATAAGAACAACAACTTATATGCCTTTAAATTACCCCCAAAAACTTTTTATTAATGTTTAAAAACAGTTGTTCTAGAGTTGTGTTAGAGTCTAGGACAATCCCAAATAAACTATCCCACTTCTAAAGTTGCTTTAAAAACCTATATTTTACAATGAATATGCATCAAGCTACACTGTGTTAGTACTGCACAATTTGTAAGGCATGGCTCAAAGCGATGGATCTACAGAGACTAACAAGCTGAAGTTACTATTTGAACACTGCTTTATAGTGAGGTTCAGCTCATTGTTAGGTTGTCTTTTCTGAAAATTTACAGTTCGGGGTCACTTTTACTGCTCTCACAGTGTCATTTTTATTAGAATAGGCCTAAAAACTCATTATATCCCTCCCTCCGAGAACTGCACTGCAGACAGACAGATAGAAACTAGCTAGTGAATAAATCTGAGCATTTAGTAGCTATTTGCATCAAATGCAGTGAAGACAGACCCTTACATTTTTAAGAATATGGTGATACACTCACTAGTATGAAAAAGCTTTAACATGAACAGAAAACACATAGGAAACACACCTGTTTCACCAAAACATGAACACAAATGATCAAAAACCACTGAGTAATTAAAAACTGACTCACTTTTTCTGCAGGAAAACACTAAAAGTTTCTGATCACCTCCAGACTAACACTGCAGTCATACTTTTCTCACCTATTACCAATTCAGTGTTATTTTACGAGCACTCCCTAATCAGGGCGAGTTTTCATGACTGAAAACCAAACTGGACCTATAAGAGACATACTCAATAGTCTGAGCTAAACCAGACGTGTCAATTCTGCTTTTTAAGGGCTGCTATGCTACATCTTTTAGATGTTTTGCTGCTTCAACACACCTGATTTGTACAAATGGATAATTAATAGCCTACTGCAGAACTTGAGGACAAAGAGCTGATTCAACTGTTGAATCACATGTGTTGGAGCAGGGAAACTACTGAAATATGTAGGATAGTGGCTCTTGTGCACCAGGATTGGGCACCACTTGGCAAAACTATAGCCTAACTCCCTCCTCTTAAAATAGTTTATGAAATTACCAGTGACAAAAAAAGAACTGAATCTTTCCAGAAGGCATTAACCAAAATATCTCAAAGTCTGACAGATTAAAACACAAATGAACTGTGCTTATTTTTTATGGAACTATTTTTGAAGTATCCACTCATTTTCATCTACTTATTTGAGGCTGGGTTATAGAGGCAAGAGTTTAGGAAGGAAAAGTAAGACATACGTTTCTCCATCAACACTCTCCAGCTCCTCCTGGGAGATCCCAAGATGTTCCTCTGCCAGTAGTAATATATAATCCCCCCAGCAAGTTCCAAGCCTGCCCCAGGGTCTCCTCCCAGTGGGACATGCCTAAAAAACCACCATAGGAAGACAACCAGGAGCATTCTAATCTGACACCTGGGTTAACTCAGCTGGCTCTTTTTGATGCAGAGGAACAGCAGTCCTAATCCTAATCTGAGTCATTGTTGAATAACAAAGCTCCTTACCCTGTCTAAGTTTGAACCCAGACACACTACAGAGGAAACTCATTTCAGCTGCTTGTATTTATGATACTGTTCTTCTGGTTATGACCCTAATCTCATGAACATAAGAGGTGAGAGTTGGAACACAGATAGAAATCTTTGCATTTCAACTCAACTCAACTCACTCTTCATTACCAGGAACTGTGCAGCACCCTCATAAAGCCCTGATTTGCCTGTCCATCTCCTGCTCCTTCCAACTGTCCACTGTGAACAAGACAGCAAGATACTTAAACTCCTGAATAAAACAGTCCTTTGGAATATCAAATTAAAGTTGATAGTTTTGTGCAAATTGCCCCATGGTTGTGCAGTACTTGTCTATCATATGGCTGTATCAGGATAAAGGTCGTTCTCTCACCATGTCTGTATTTGAGCTACAACTAGATTTAAAAAGGAAAATAAAAAAATTCCAGAAAGTTTCAGTTCTTTAGTTAGTTATTTATGACATTATAACAACCTCGCAGCCTCTGTCAACACTCTACGAGACTTAAAGTAACTTCAGACTTTTCAGAAGTACTTCAAGAGTCATTCAAATTGAGAGGCCGCATGTATAATTGGGAGCTACTAAAAATGGCTTCTCTTCACTTTTCTTTTCTTGTCCACTTGAGTAAAGTGAATACAGAGTAGAGGTGTAGAGGAGGGCTAAGCTTGAGCAAGAAATATGACATAATCTCCATTGCGATCGGTTGCCGTTTGATATCTTGTTTCTTAGCTCTGCAGACTCAATCAATATCTACCACTGAGGAAGAACAAAGCTATTTCTTTCCATTTCTCACACATATAAACACATACACACATATGCATCTGACACCACTGAGGAAGAAATGTTAAAACAAGTGAGAAAAGACTGAACGCATCTTTGTAGGTGTCCTCTGTTGAGGGACCTGGTGGACACACTCATTTACTCATCACTTTATTCAACATAACATGCAGCTTAATATTTGTTGTTTTGCACATTTTGTCACACGGCTATATGTAAGTTTATGTAAAATGACTTCACAGTGATGTAAGCTGCAGTGTAATTCTCATTTGGCAGAAGATGGAACAAAATATTTCAAATACAACAGTTATTGATGGCTGAAAAGAAACTGGCATGATGTTTCCAAGCAACATTTAGTTGGGAGAATCGATACTTCTAGAGCAACAGAAGTCATATCTTTTTGTCATAAAAAATAAAGTAATTTTCCAGTTTATTGATTGCATAAAACGTATATTTCCTGTCCTCTTTATCTTTCCTGTCCTTTTGACCCCAGCTGGTTGAAGCAGATGGCCACCCATCCTGAACCTGGTTCTGGTTCTACTGGAGGTTTCTTCCTGTTAAAAGGGAGTTGTTCTTTCCACTGTCACCAAAATGCTGCTCAGGATAGGGTAATATGACAAACTGAAATTTTGATGCAATTTGCTGGCTTCCTTAAATAGAAACAAATTTACTCACTGACCGTTTATATGGTACTGTATATGAATTTATTGTATTATAACAATAATAACTTGACTTGTCTTTTCTCTTTTATATATTACCCTGCAATGACTTTTGTTGTGAATTTGCTCTATACAGGAGATGGGTGCTGTGACTTTTGGGTTTTGTAACTTTCATACTTTTCAAAATATTTAACTCAGTTTATAAATAATTTTCCCATAGAAATACAATCAGATCTCTTTAATTCTTAAAAAAAAACAACAACTAAACAAACAAAAAAACTGTTTTCTTCTTCTTACGCTACTTTTAATTTTTAGGTACCACTTTTAGATTTAAACTTGCCTTTAGCTCCTTTTAGCTTTTAGTTGCTGTTCTGCTACTTTTGGCTTTTAGCTAGAGTTCTGTTACATTTACCTGCTTCTCCTTTCCGGGTCGCAGGGAGCTGGTGCCTGTCTCCAGCAGTCACTGTGCAAGAGGTGGACAGGTCACAAATCCATCACAGGGCCACATAGAGACAAACGAGACAAATAACAATTCATGATGTTACGACCTAAAGTTTTTAGTTTGTGGGAGGAAACCGGAGTACCTGGAGTAAACCCACATGTGCACAGGGAGAACACGCAAACTCCACCCAGAAAGGCCCCAGGCCGGGATGCAATCCTTCAACCTTCTTGCTGGGAGGTAACAGCCCTAACCACTGCCCCACTGTGCCAACCCAGAACAAAATAAAACAAAAAAGACAAAACTGCTGAGTTATAATGGCAGCACCCAACATGAAAAAATAAATCCAACACCACTGAAGACAGTGTGTGCTGCTCATCAAACACCTGCTGAACAAGTCAGCCTGTTACAGTGGATCACACAGTTTTGGTACCAAAAAATGGCAGCATGGTGGTGATATGTGGTCTTTCCATACTCTGTACAGTAAGCAACGCAGCACTGACAAAAAACTAATTCAGAGGCCATAAGGCCAACAGATGGCCACCAGATGGTTCATACATGCAGGACAGATTACAGGCACCTGCAGAATATTGTTATCATATTATATGATATTTGTATTTTCCCTGCCTATGGTGGACAGTCCTGCAGTCCAGAAGCTCTTCTGGCAGCAGATAAAAACAGCAACAGGGAGTCATGCACCAGCTTCAATGCAGAAACAATAAATAGACATTAGTGCTGACGACCCAATTACCTGCAGCTGTGACTCCACCGCCATGCCAGCTCCAGCTGCATGCCAACCCAGACAGATGCACCACAGTTCACGATCACGGCTACGTCTCCCCAGGTTGCAACCCACTTGTGGATTTGAAGTAGAGTGAGTCGTGCAAATGTTGTCAAAGTTATTTCACTTATTGTGAAATTTTAAACAGGTTTGGTTAACTTGGAAACACAAATTTGAGTTGTTTGTTGCTTTAAGCTCCAGCCTTAAGAAAATCTGCTTTGCTGTCTCTGATTGCTTGTTCAAAAACTAACAAATGCTCTTAAATGGTATTCAACCACAGTAAAAAAAAAAAAATAAAAGATCAAGTTTTATTTTTATTTCATAAGCATTTTAAGAAAAAAAAAAGAAGAAAAAAGCTGCAGTGTGAACCAAAGTGCCAACACAGGTCAGAACAACTCTTTAAAAACCACAGAGCATATTTATGTGTCAAAAAACAGTCAATGAATGCACTTTAAGTTCAGCTGAATATTTACAGTACATTATACTTAAAGTTTTCCTGCTGAACCATGTTGGAGAGATTCATTCTGGCAGAACAAGTCAAGATGAAGCACCAGCAATAAACTAATGTTCTATATTCAACACTGAGATTAGTAATTTAGAAGGAACTCAAACTGCTACAGCTTTATTATACTGGTACTGTTTTATGCCTCACATTTGCAGCAACACTGCTGTTTTAGTTAATTTCCATCACACACATCTGAATTTCTTTATGAGAACAGCAGGTTGTTACTTTATGTGGGAAAAATGAACATCAGTTTTTTCCAATCAATAACTGGAATTAAAAAAAAACAAAAACAAAAAACCCCAAAACTGCAGTTATAGTGCCTAAGAAAAGTTTTCACCCCCCCCCCCCAGTTGTTTCATGCTTTTAGTGCTGTCATACATCAATCACGGTCAATATAAATTGGCCTTTGCTACAAAAAACAAAACAAAAACCTTCAGCGTCAAAGTGAAATCAAATTTTGACAGAGTAAAAAAAAAGGTAATGCCAAATAAGTGACTGCATAAATACTCACTACTTTCAAAGTGTCCTAATTTACCTTAGAAATACGATGACTGAAAAGTCAGTAGATGGATACAAAAGGACTTCCACGGCCCTAAACATTCACAGTTCTGTTAAAGTTCTGACCATCATTTCCAAAACTAACCAAGCAGTTTCATTGCGTCAATCTTTAAAGGGAACTGTGTTGCCTAAATCTGAGCCAAATGGTCAACCAGTGAGAAGTAAAATGGCAATGAAAACTGAAAATAAAGAACAAAAAAATTAAATCAAACATGTGGCGGGAAAAGGAATTCATAAAATTTACAGCAAAACAAATTGTATTGTATGAAAAGTTAATCTAATTTTTTTTTACTTAAAAAAAACATATGAAAAAAGTATTACATTTACCAGCTGAAAAATCTTGTTTTGTTAATCACAGTTTTAAAAAAAAAATCACATATTGTACAGAAATAATAAATAAATGAAACAAACAACAAAAAACTGCACAAGATTAATTTTATATATGCAAATAAATAAAAACAGTCTTGTATGAACATAAGGATAGAAAACATGTAAACAATTTTGAATCTCCTTCCAAATGAAGAAACAGTGTTGTAGTTTGATTGTAGACCTGGTCTTGTATGAAAGTGATATTTATTGTTAAATGCTGAGTCATCTTTGGATGAAAAGATGGTCCTTGGTGTTCTGAAGCAAGTCCACGTTTGGATGGTCAAAGAAAACAAGATTTTTTTCAGTTATTACTAATCTTGGTTTGCCTGCAGTGAAAAACTACAGGGAGCAAACTGTTACTTTTTAGTGAGCACACAGGCCTACATGTAATTGTTCTCCTTCTATATGTTGAAAGAAGATTTGGTGACAATTAAGTACTCTTTCTAGGAGTAACAGATTGGGTCACAGAGAATCTTTTCTTCAAGTAAGACGTGCTGCTGGGGCTCGTGACACGCAGGAACAGAAGCGGGTTGACAGAACGGATGCAGAGAGGTGTGTCGGTGAAGAAACAAGATTGTGTGCCTGAGCAGCTCCACTGCTGATCTCCTCCAGAAAGTGGCTCAGGTTTAATCAAGATGTCACCAGATTTGTCACTAGGTCCTGTAAAAAAAATGTCTGGAGATTCAAAATGTCGCTAAATTTCGCATCAATCAAAGCCGACACCTTCGATGCAAAAGTCAGACTTTCACACATCATAACAGAAAATGTATCAATTATTTACATTTGTGCAGTGATAAGTATTTTTGTTTCTATGACACTGTTTTGAGATTCTTGCAGTTCATAAATAATTGAATAAAGATATATGGGGTGGTAATACATGTTGGACAACCTCAAAGAGAGAAGATGTTGATGCTGTTTATGTAGCTTTGCAATTCTGAAGGATTTTTTTTTTCAACAACTAGTCTTTTTAACAGTCACAGTTCAGTGAGATACTGCTGTAAGTATGCCAGTCACAGGTACCGTGGCTGTAACATTTAAAAACATTTCTTAAGGGATGCAGATGTGGCTAAGACAACACTGGCTGTGCAAGATTTCACAACGATCAAACACAAAACTCAAGCCTAAATCCTGTTTTGGTAACCATATTTTTATCCATTTTAAATACCTTTAATATTAAACATCAATATACAGGTAGATTTCTAAACAAGGTTGTCCTATATTTCGACAGGGAACTGAGTCTATAAATGGAAACACTAACATGTTACTTTCCATATTTCTATCACTAAGACAGGAAGAAGTTTTCATCACAGTAAGAGCAAATACTTTTGTTTTGTCTTAAAAATGTTGTTACATGTGTGCACAAACATGCACCCAAACTCCATCACACTGAAGTTAAATAACATTTCCACTGGCTCCACATTTAGATTTTTTCTATAAAATTAGCTTTGCTTTGCTGGAGTTAAATACCCCCTTTCTCTTTATTGCCTTCACATTTTGACCAGCAGGCCTGCTGTTTTCATGGATGTCAGAGGAAATGCATCAACCAACATCAGAAGCTAAATGAATACTGCACCAACAGATTGCATGTCCCTTTGCCCTTGTACAAGGATCTGAGTTTTTTGTTTTTTTTTGTCCATTTCACATTTTCAAAGACAGTTTGTGGTCATTTACTGTGATGACTGTTGGTCTCCTTCACCCCCTGCTTTCTATCCTGCGCTGTCAACTTATTGTTCTTGCTTCCTTTTAAACCAGTATTTTTCTCATCTGTGCTGCCATCTCTCTGAATCCTCTCAGTTGTGTCACTTTGTATGGCTGCTCCTTTTTTTCCACATTAAAAAAAAAACTCATTATCATGACTGGTCACTCAAAAGAACACCCTAACCTGTTTCCATAAAGGCAGCATGTTTTAGGGCTGTGCTGTATAATATGAACTGTGTTCATGTTGGGGTTTTTGGTTTGTTTTTTAATGTAGTTTTATATTTTGATTCAAGTTCTTCCTGTCATATGTATATTTTTGCACACATCGTGAAGAGCACTTGCTAATTTTAAAGCTTTTTCTTCTACGGGCAGTAAAACTTAAAATAGAGTTGCAGTCGTGTTTTAAAGCGAACAGTATATCCTTTAGTTTCTTCAGGAGAGTTTTTCTTTTATATTTTCAACAAGCACTTCTTCTCTGCAGCTCAGGGCTCATTGGAAAAGCTTCTGTTTCTCTACACTGATCTTCTACTCTCCTTGTGCCTAATCCTTTACCTTGCTCTTATCGTAGCGTAAGAGTCCCTGAACTTCATGAAGTGGCAACACTTGTTTTTTTTTTCTTTGTTTATCATTGTAAAGTACAAAGGGACAAAAAAAATGTTTTTATGTCATTTATATAAATTGGAAGAAAATATTCAATTTAACAGAGTTGTAGGAAATATGTCAATATTTCAAGCAGAGCAATTTAGTGTCTGTTTATTTGTGCAGCTTCCGTACAATCAGGCCAGTAGTGATGCTGAAGCATGACTGCTGGTTTTTTTGTGAGAACAAATTTGTTTTAATCCTTCCTTGACTCATGACTGTCTAAGATAATCTTCTTTTACTATGATGACAGTTTTTGCTAATAAGAATATTCTCACTTTTCATGTACTTTCTTCCATTTTGTATTTTTCCTCAGACACATACTGTATGTACACAAGCACTGATGGCTGATTTAAACACAGGGGAAACAGAAAAGTAATCTACCTGAATAAACATAAGCCTTTCAGTTCATTATGCTAAATAATACATATATAAAATGTCATAGTGGAAGAATTTTACAACACACTTGTCCTTTACATTATTGTGGGTCTGTTTTCTTGAATATGCTAATATCTGAACCGATGCATTAAAGAATAAAAGAAAAAGAAAAAAGACTTGACAAAAGCAAGCAAACATAGATGCATTTTGTCAGCTACAGAAAATTATCAAAGTAAATGACATTCTAAAATGCTGTAATAAATAAGCACTGAACTGTAAACCTAACACCCCCTCACCTTTTTAATAAAGAAAGACTAAAAGCATAAAAGCATTACATTTAGTACATTTAGTAGCCTATAGATCGCCCTTACTGTATGAAAATGGATTTTTGGCCTTTGTGCTTTTTCAATGAATATTCAGCATCAAATGACTGCTTTCAAAAACATTTTTTTTTTTTTTTCATTTTCGGGCCAATATTTAATCGGAGAGTTTACCCTCATGTTTCCATTTTTGCAGTAAACTCAATGATATTATACATATAAAGTGAAGAGAGTGAAAACTGAAGATTGAGAAGTTCCCAGACATTATATAAGCTCCAACTCCAACTGTGGTCAAAAACAGGTGGGTTGACCACAAGATGGTCAAAAATGTCTGTGTACTTTTGATTTTTTTTTTAATAAATGTTAATTCATTCTTATTTACTCTAACATAACTAAATTAAATAACAGTTATACCTTTAATTCAATTTGTTTTAATAACACTTAAAGATCTTGACAGATCATGGGTAAATTGTTAATAACATGGACAGGACTGTTCATGCACTGTTGCAGATGAACTGTAATTTTCATACCATATCTTTTTATTAAGCCCCTTCAATAAATCAAAATTATGTTTGGTCCAAGTCACTCTACTCATTAGCCTCTGTTGTACTCCCCTTGCACAACGGTCACAATTTGTAGATAAATGGTCTATTCCAGTTATGTCCAATCCTGGTCCTGGAGGGCCACTATCCTGCATGTTTTAATTGTTTCCCTGCTCTTCAGTAGGTTTTCAACTTAGCCTGTTAATCACTCATTCATTCAAATCAGGTGTCAAAGCAGAGAAATGTCTCAAACATGCAGGATACTGACCCTTCAGGGTCAGGGTTACACACCACTAATCTAACCTTACAGAACTTGATGCAAGATGTGGTTTGATTTTTTTTACTATATAAACAGGTGCAAATTTTGGAGCACAGTTTGCAATTATTTATGTCTATATGATGTTTAAATATTTAACAGAATATGAATTTTGAATTAAAAAAGTAGCTTTGCTTTGAAGGAATGCATGTCACCCGCTGCCTGGAAAGTGTTAGTGCTTGGAGTATGTGTTGGGGACTGTCAGCTTCTGTTACACCACATGTGAACTAAAAATATGTCAAATTTATTCAGCCATTTTTTGTTTGCTAAAGTTAAGCTGTGAATCAAGTTGAACACCATCTAATGATTACTTTCTGATAGTTTCATTACCATCCATGCAGTGCTTTCAGATATTTTGATAAGGAACAGAAAAATGAACAGACAACCAATTACATGGCCGCCCACTTTTTTATGGCAGTGGGTGATAAAAAAAAAAAACAACTTCTGCCACATACCATTTGTCCCATAACCATGGGAAAACCCCACAAGTACACATCCACTCACCTCACTCGTCAAGATCTTTCAGAAGATACCTCTATAAGTTTGTGAACTAGCTGTATATGGATGAACTGTTAGATATCCAACTTGAGCATATGCACACACACACACACGCACAGATAAATGTTATGCAGTCCTACTGAGAGTGATGTGTTGCGTTTCACATTTCCATGCAGCCACGAGCTACGATCGCTATCAGCCAAGTTGGCTTTGATGTATAAGCTCTCATTCCCTCCGACTCTCTCCCCACTTTGTCTCACAGTGATGTAGATGGCTACCATTCCAGAGCTTGACAAAAAACTGGCTGTGTGCTTGTGTGCATGCTCAGCGTTTTCTGTTTGTGCATGTGATATCCGTGTGTCCATCTGTGTTTGAGTGTGCAGTTATGTCTGTTTCTGTCAATCCGTTTGCGCTCTGAATGGAGATAGAGGCTTGTTTGTGGTGCCATTGCGTGATTGCACAGTGAGGCTGGAGTCTGGCAACATCAAAGGCTGGAAACAAAGCCTGGTGGCTGGAAGAGTGTCTTCATCATCGCTTATCAATGTTTAACTTAACTGCTTTATCTGATTGGACTGATTGTTTGTTTAGCCTGTTAGATAGACTGAGGCCAGTGAATTTCACTTGTAGCATGCCACCTTGTTTTTTTCTGTGCTAGACAAACATATGTATCGTACTTCTCCACCTACATGCATTTGCAGATGCATGCTCGCTTCCTGCTGTGACCAGTTAACAGCAAATGTTTGCAGATGAGCTGGCATTAGATGCTCTTGTTAAATCCTGAATCACATTCATACATAGCAATTATGCAAAAGTACAGAGATGAAACTGTGTGATACCAAAGCCCAATACTAAAACGCATAAACACATTGCACAGTTTTAGGTAAATTAACCTATAATATATGCACTGTTGTTCCAACATAATTTAGGTTTACTGATATATTTGCTCACACATACTGTATTCCAGAGAGTGCTTTGAAATTCCAAGGCAATAAAAAAGCTCAGCTACATGACCCACTAATTTAAAAGAAAATAAAGCAACCAACAAAGAGCATGAAGAGAAATAATGAATAAGAGACAAGTACTAAATGAGAAGTCATTTTTGTTAATTCAGTCATAGAATATTGCAAGAATAAGTGTATCTGATTTGATTTGATATTTGCAAACTTTCAAATTTTGATGTTGTTCCATAAAACATTAAGAAAAAAAAAGAGAATTAAATGAACATAATTTAACAATCTTTACAGATGATTTATCTGGTAACTGAAATATGACTTTCAAAAATGATGATAATTATGTGAATGTTTCAGTCATAATTGATTATTTCAAGATGCAGTTACAACTATGTCAGGGTTTGCTTGTTTCTTAGATTTATTACATTTTGGGGGGACTGAACATCTTAGTCGTTTAAGTACTGATTGGGCTAAGTAAGCAGGTCTTAAGTCCTCTTTTGGGTTCCTGAAATTTGCAATTAGTAAAAGACTTAGAGCTCCAGGCTACCATATGTATTTTTAAATATTTCTGAAGAAAACAAATGTAAACTTAGCCTCGTCAAGTCAAGTCAAATTTATTTATATAGCACTTTTCAGCAGGAAGGCAGTTCAAAGTGCTTTACAGCATGAAAACAAAAATACAGAGTCATCAAAAAAACACAATAAAATAAAAAGCTAGACTTAACCTATCCTATCTAAAACGAAAGCGAAGATAATCTAAATAAGCAAAAGTAACAAACAGATGAAAAACTAAGCTGGGAAACTAGGATGTAAAAAGCTAAACTAAACGTATCTAAAACAAGTCATACTAAGTCACACTAAAGAAACTGAGGAAGATATAAGGTAGATACTAATAAACTGATAATAAGCAAAAAAATTAAACTAGGATTTAAAAACCTCAGCTGAACAGATCAGAAATGATAAAAGCTAAGATATCCTAAACTAAAATAAAATAATGGTACAGGAAGGCCAACTAAGAGTTAAAACATTTCAATAAAAAGCCAACTAAAGGTGTCAGGTTTCACAAAAAAACAAAGAAACAAAAAAGCTACATTTATCTGAAACAGGCTAAACTAAAATATAATTCTATTTTATAAATATTGGCCTCATGCAGATCATGGTCATCCTAGGTGCTTGGACAGAAGTCAAACCAGTTTTGTTTCCTGATACCATTTCTTATATCGTCTGAGAGGCTTCTTCAGTTCTGACTGAGCTTCACGACGATAAGCTGTAGAAGGGCAAATCACAGTTAGATGGCCAATCAGGTGTATCATTGCTCTTCCTGTAGATCATTTGAGCTGTTGTCACTTGTGAATTGTTTACCTCCCTGCCCAAAAAAGTGAGATATTTCGAGGTGTGAATGGTTGTGAAACCGCCTGGGGAGGAGAATAAAGGCTGCACTTTTTGAAGCTATAAACCACATTCATTTAATGCTGTTTTTTTTTTTGTTTGTTTTGTTTTGTCTTTCTCCACTTCTCTCCCGAACCGTGTGTTTTCTCTGTTCAGAATGTGCACATTGCTGTCTTCAGAAGTTTCTCTCTTCTTTAGGATGTATGTGGACGGCCGAGTCTTGACCCGAGGACCTAGCTCTTCTGTACTGTTCCATACAAATGTGTTTTTTCTTCCCCCACTCTATAAAGGGCTGAGCACTCCTCACCGCACTGGACTGCATACACCATGCCGCTTAGTTTGTGTTCAGGTGTTTTATCCTCAAGGTGAATCAATTTTGTATCTAGGCTCTTGTTTGGTTTGAAGCAGACTAGGATGTTGTGTTTGGAGAAAATCCTTCAGATCTTCTCAAAGACCCCTGCCACACATGAAGTTCAAATATTTTTGTGCCAGTTTTTTTGTTTTACTCATTCCTCAACTGTTTTTCTACATGGTTTAGGCCCTGTTAGGGTTCCCACAAGCACGGACTGTACCATTACTTCCCTTTGGTCTCACTGAGAACACTGTCAGTTCAAATGTCTCCGGGCTGCGATCGTCAGTTTCACAACCGTTCACACTTTGAAACATGTAGCAAAACCTCTCACATGTTGGTCAGGGAGGTAAATGACTCAAGGATGACATTGATACAATGGATGGGTGGATCAGTGACACACCTGAAACTTCCCAACAGTCTATGGAACAAGTAAAAAGTTGAGAAAAGAAGTCCAGTTTCTTTTTATTCAAACATTTAGAGACACAACAGTGCAACCTAGAAATATGCTCCAGTTTGTTTTTGATGTAATTGTTTAAACATCATTTTAAGCATTAACATGTAAAAGAGTTGGGAAGATGAAATTACTTAATTAAACTTTATGATTATATATAATTGTTCAAAAGCGAGTTGAAGTAGTTGGACTTACAGAAACAACATGGCAGATGGTAATAACACTGATGTATCAACCACAAATTAACACAACTAATTTTTCTTCATTCATTTTGGTTAATCACATATTATACAAAAAGCTAATTAACAGACAAATTACAAATGTAAACCATGTTTTTATTGTACGCAAATTATGTCATAAAATAAGTTTCTTTCATGTCTGATTTGAGAAGAAAAAAGACTAATGATGCAATGGACTGTGGGGTTTGTTTTGTTTGGATTTTGTTCATTACTTCATGAAAATAATCAAATAAAAAAAGCAATTTATGTTTTGTTTTTCAGTTTTATTTAAAACTTGTAAAATTACTGGCTCTGTGAAGGTATGTGGATATGTAATCAACACTAAGGACATGGAAACTGTCAAAAAAGACAAAAATGTAAAGCATTAATTTAGAAAGAGGAAAGTGTTTAATAGTTGCTGGATGTATGTAAAAACTAATAAATGTTTCCCTTTTGATTGTTTTATTTTAATATTTCAATTTGAATAAAGAGTTTTCAGGGACAAATGGTGTTTTGACAGTTTATTAAAACCTGTAAATATTTGAAAATGACAAAAACAGAAACAAAGTCTCCAAAATTACTTGTCCTTCTTCAATTAATTAGCAATTTTAGTAATATTACTAAGGATGCACTTTACAATTTTAGTTTTTTTTTTTTCAAAATAATAAAATTTGCTGCAATAATTTTTTGTGAATTTTCAAAATCCTCTAAAATATGTGTGATAACAAAGGAATTCTTTGTGTGGTGTACTGTTACAGAAAGAAAATAAATCATATTTTTGATTTCCATGTTGGATTCTTTTTTTCTCTCCGTTGAAGTGACAGCAGTTTTTCTGTGTTGTAGAGTGGTCAAGTTATGTCTGTGGCGATGGATCCTTTATGGATGTCTCAGCAATAATAATTGCTATTAGTCTGTCATCTGTTGATGAAACTGAAGTGGCACTCTGCACGTCCCCCTGATCTTTCCTGTATGTTCTGCCATCTTCCTTTTTTTGCCTTAGTTCTTATTTTGGTTGACTATTTCTTGCATTGCGGGTTTTATGGACAGCCCAAACGTCAAGCAAAGAGTCTGTTGAACACTGTAATTTGGTTAACTCCAGATCTCACAATTTAAAGGATTTGTATATAAAAGTTCACTCACTTACTCTTTTTTTTAAATGAATAAGCCATATATATTTTTGCAAACAGAAAATCTAATTCACATTCAGAATATAAAGGCGAAACAGATAGCATTTGGAAACATAAAACAATTAGCATTACTCATTAGGGAGCTATTTCACTAATTACAAATGTCCTTCAAAAATGTAAATAAGACTGGAATAATCTTCAAAACAAGTTAAATAAATATTACAAAAAATGGCAGCTTTCTGTTAGAATCATTGTGACTAGATGAAGAATATCACATTAAAAAAAAAAAAGAAAAGACTCCCACTGTGTGTGACAGCTTCTCACCAAGAATGCTAAAGGTTTCCTTAAGAAACTGCTGGATAACAGTTATGATATTATTTCTGATCAAAAAACTCTTGTTCATACCTGTGCAAACACTTATTGGTTCATGTTCAGTTTATATCTACTAATATAATGTTTGAAAAAGACAAGAGATCGTGCAGAGTGCAATTATGATAAAGCCTGTTGCGTTTGATGTTTATTTCATACAAAAATGCATTAGCTTTCTATTTGAGAATTCTCCAATGTAAACTAAAACCCTGCAGAAAGATAAACAGAGATTGCACTTCAAAAAGAAAGCGGTGGCAGAAAACGTCTGTGTATTCTCATATTCTTTTAGAAACAATAAACATCGTCTTTTAAGTTTCAAACTCTCCGTGGTGGCATGGCAGCGACTCACTCAGCTCAGGCGAGGCAAGGATCTTTGAAGGAGAGCGAAAGGAACTGAAAGAGACAGCATCTGAAAATAAACATTTCTCTTGAGATGCATGGTGTTTTTGTGTGTACGTATCATTTTGATGACAACAGACCCTTTTAATCTGTGTGTGTTTGCTGCAGTGCACTATTTAATAACTGTGCCATTAAATTTTATGTCTCTATCACATTCGAACCCTCTTAATAAACAAGTATTTGTGCTTTTATCTAAAGAAAGAACAAGTTCTGCTTATATTATTTTAATTTATATTTGTAAGAAGCTGCAATACTAGACTTGTGGTGTGTGTTTAAGAAAAACAAAACATTCTGAATTTGTCAGTTCATTTAAGTCATCTCAGTGCATTTTCATCCATCCATTTTCTGCCGCTTATTCGTGGTCGGGTCATAGAGACTACAGATCCAGGAGGGAATCCCAGACATTTCTCTCCCCAACAACACTGCTCAGCTCCTCCTGGGGTATCCCAAGACATTCCCAGGTTACAGAGAATAGATCATTTCTCCAGCAAGTTCTGAGTTTGCCCTGGGGTCTCGTCCCAGTGGAATATGCTTGGAAACCCTCCAAAGGGAGGCGCTCAGGAGGCGTCCTAATCAGATGCCCAAACCACCTCAGCTGACTCCTTATGATGTGGAGGAGCAGCAGTTTTATTCCGAGCTCCCCTTGAAAAAACAGAACTCCTTACCTTAACTCTAAGGCTGAGCCCGGCCACCCTATGGAGGAAGCCTCCTCTGGGATCTTGTTCTTTTGGTCATGATTCACACCTCATGACCATAAGTAAGAGCTGAAATGCAGATGGACCAGTACATCGCAAACTTCACCTTTTGACTCAACTCAACTAACCCCCTCAAAACTCATTTTTAAGCCAAACCAAAGCTGGACGCAAACAATCCTTGCATTCAAGTTCATGCTAAAAGGTGTTTCATAGCCTTTAAAGTAAATCCCAGTCTGCTAACTCTAGCCATGACCATGTAAAGGTAAAAGTGTCTGTGTTGGAAACATAAACAATCACAATCAAAGATCTAGAGCTGCATATTTTCTGAGCATTAAGAACCAAATATAGTTTGAAGCAACCTTAACAACTTTGCTTCCAGCTTGGTTATTATTCAAAACAATTTCTGCTAAGTCAGTGATAAACACCTAACAAAAGTACCTCCTTGGAAAATGGGAACATTCATTAATAACGGTTACAAATAGAGAGTATGTTTTGCTGGTCTTTCAAGTGAAGAGGATACATTCTTAGTAGAGTACTTACACAAATGGACACTTCAACTCATTGGTTTACGTCATACTACCTTTACTAAGCTTTACAAATGAGTTAGAGTGTTTAAGACCATGAAGAGCTCCTTACTTTCTCTACACTTTCTTTCTTTTTCTTTGTCTGAAGGATGTTTTTGAGATATGTGTATAGTTTCTTTGCACCTAAATTCTCGCAAGACTTTATTCTAGTAATGACCTAGAAGGGGTTGACTACAATTTCTGTTTAAAAAATAATAATATAATATATAATATAATAATCTTGACCTAAAAACAAGTTGACACAATAACCTTCATTTCCAAGCAAAAAATAAAAGGCAGTTTAGTAAATGGCACTTTTTTCATGAAGAAGCATGTGGCTTAGACCATCTTTAGTATCTTTACTTTCTCTATCGACATCACTGCTACCTCCTCAACTCCTACTGGCTTTGATGTACAAGGTCCACTGAACATTTTGAAGTCTGCATGACATTCCATCAAAGCCTGTTTTGTGCCTTTGCACTAACTGCCAATGCTTGTGTTGTATTTGTCTGTCCTTGACAGCAAGCAGGTGTCAAAATAGAGAGAGAGACTTAAAGATAAGCATGAACATCAAAAAGCTTGTCAAGAAAGATTGGTCCAACCAAAAGAGTGTGGCGCAGAAAGAGGGAGGAAATATGAGAGATTTTGTCAAGATGAAGAGCGGATGGAGTGCTGGCGACTTCAATGACCTCAGCAATGGGACATTATGGGTACTTCCTTTGCTGCAAGCTGAAGGACAGAGTGCAGGACAAGGACTAAAGAAAACTTTAGTAGTAGCTGGGCATAACATGATGACAAACAACAACACCAACCTTTCAGCAAGAATATCTTTTAAAATGTAGCTAGAACTATATTGTGCTTGTTCAGGTGGGCTCACCTGCCCTTCAGTGGCACTGCACATCACTTTTCCTCATAACCTCCCACACCTTGCATCTGCTTTTCATCATCTGCTTAGAGATGTGTACTTCTTTTAAAAGAGGCAAATGCATACTGGTAAAGAAGAATTTTATTTCTCAGTATACTACCTGTCTGATAATCTTGGTAACCATAGAAACAGGTGGCTGACGAGAAAGTCTGCTTTTGGAAACACATTTCACTTTCTTGGCTTAGGATTCTTAAATTTCCATGGACTTTATATGATGTTAATGAATAATATGTTCTCTTAAATCTTCGAGAGTATGAAGTGCTCTACTGTTTAAAGTCAAAATTAACATTTATTAATGTTTAAGAAATGTAATGTAACATATGTGCCATCAACCTTGACTGTAATTAAGTTTAGGTCTTGATATAGCAGGAAAAAAATCTAGATTGATTCATAGTGATTTAATGTACAACAAACCTCACCTAATGGAGTTAATAGATTCGGCCCTCTTTGTATCCTTCCCACAGTCAATTTGCACATCAATTGAATAAACCAATAAGAGTTCCATATACATGGCGTTTCAAATTAACTGTAGAACATAAGAGCTCTGCTGGTGCTGAAGGACAATATTTCAACCCAGTTCTCACACTATTAATGTTATTCACTTGAAAATGATGCTTACATGCAAGCATATGCCAAAGAACAACACTAATTCTACACACCACTGGTCAACTATGATATGGATTCAGAGTAAGCTTGGTTTGATTCTGATAAGCTCTGTACCCTTGCAGCTTTGGTCACTTTGTACCCATACTTTTAGAGTACCAAAAAAAAAAAAAGCTACCTGCCTCAGTTCTCTTTGTGTCTACCTTGGCATCTGGTGCAAAATGATAATTTAATCAACTGAAGTACATTTAGGTTGTGCTGCATTTAAATTTCATACAAACACGTGCATGCATATTTTATGCAGTGTGACTGGGGCACAGTATAGACGATTGGAGCTGGTACCTCTGAACACATAACTGCATAGTTGTGGGGATACCTGCAGTACAAAAATAATGGTCTTCTGCATGCATACGTGCTGCATTGCATGTAGGGTCATATGCATGTGGGAATAAAAGAGCATGGTAGAACCATGGATGCAAAATGGAATATAATGACTTAAGGAGCATCGTTTGAAGCCTTATAATAACTACACTGTATGTGTGAGTGTGTGTGTGTGGGTCTGCACATGCATGTGTTTGTGCTTTTTTTTACAATTGTGATGGTAATGTAATAACAACTCAAAAGGATTTTCTGTTTTTAACTCAAAGAGTTTCCAAAAAAGCAGTTATTTCACAAGCACATAAATTGATTCATTCACAACAAACACTTCCTCTTATTTTCATTGAAGTTGTCATCCAGTTCCATTATGCAGATGCTACCTTGTTTTATATATATATATATATATATATATATATATATATATATATATATATATATATATATATATAGCTAAGATACTGTGGGACTTCCAGATCCAGAAAGATTGAGAAATATCATGGGCTGAAAGAGGAATTAGAGAAGTTGTGTAAAGTCAAGGCCTCTATGGTACCAGTGGTCATCAGAGCACTTGGTGCTGTGACCCCTAAACTGGATGAGTGGCTCCAACAGATCCCAGGAACAATCTAAGAGATCTCTGTCCAGAAGAGTCCTGGGAACAGCTAAGATACTGTGTAGAAACCTAAATCTACCAGGCCTCTGCTAGAGAAACCAAGCCTAAAGTGAAAGTGGAACCAATAGGGCTGGCTTCTCTAGCCCCTCCGGTGATATCAGAAGTGATCAAGACTTTAGCTAAGTGAAATTTCTAAGACCAGATTGTGTTTTTCAAACTTGATGCTTTTAATTTTCTTCTATATATGTTTCAGATATGTATTTTAGACATATTTCTACTTATTTCCTGTAACATGTTTCATAG
This sequence comes from Kryptolebias marmoratus, assembly GCF_001649575.2. Taxonomy (NCBI): domain Eukaryota; kingdom Metazoa; phylum Chordata; class Actinopteri; order Cyprinodontiformes; family Rivulidae; genus Kryptolebias; species Kryptolebias marmoratus. Next base: position 25,859,583 of record NC_051432.1, read on the forward strand.
AAAGATGGTATGTGTATTTTTGAAATCGTGATGACTGTTTTCTTTTGTCACAAATTTTGTGATGAATCACTTGTAGTTGTTGTTAGGACTGTAAAAATTGCTTTTTGATTGCTTTCGTGACCCTTTGTGTTTTTTACCTTGTGAACACTGATCCTTAGGATGGTTTGAGGGCTGAAAGATTGATTTAGTGAAAGAAAACTTATGAAGATTGAATGCCTGATCCTTCTTCCATCCCTCCATTCCTCCCTCCCTCCCTTCGTTCCTTTCCTTCTTTCTTTCGTGACAGACTTGTGTGTTCTGAATCATAAATGTCTAGTATGATAAAACTCATGACACAAAGAAAAAAAATGATAAAGACCAAACGAACAACACTGGTGACCAGACAAAAAAACAAAAGTTGTAAAAGAGGAGTGAGTTCTGGTAAGTACAAAGGGGCCCACACTGGTGTCCACAGCAAGATCCATAAAACTAACTAGCAAATACTCAGCAGGCAGAAATTCACCAACCCCCACCACTATTACCACACACACAGAGTCCCTCATACACAGTCACACAGACACACACTGAGAGGTGTCCTCAGGATATGGACAGGGGTCCTCCCTGCTAAGTAACAGGGGAGGTGGTGGCCACCACACTGCCTCATTGATTTATCCAACAGCTTGATCCTGTTAAAAACCCAGCTGTCTCTGTCAACACACACATACACACGTCACATGTCTAAGAGCACACACAAATACTCCTCAATTCACGATCTGTCTTTCACTGATATTCTGCCAACTGCTGCTTCTGTCACTCTGACCCATCTCTTCTGTGCTTGGCCATGCGCCAGAGGTGCAGTGAGTGTCTGCATGTGATTTTCTTTTTTAAATAAAGAGATGAATCTAAAGCTTTTTCTCTTTAATATCTGTCAAGCGTTATATTTAACACATGCTGACTCTCCTTATTATGGTTACACAAGTACACATAGGCTCTCCTGACCCATCTGACAGTCATTTTGTTGGAGGCTCCTGTCTGTTCTCATCTATATACTACCAACACTGAGCCATTTTAACTCTCATTTTGTAGTTTTCTAATTTGTTTTTTCCAACAAAGTGTTTTTTATTCATTTAGATGTGGCTTCATTTTCATACATAGATGTGTTTATAAGGGCTTGAGCAGCAGCCATGCAGAAACACCCTGCCTGCATCCGCCCACAGGGAATAAGCAATCAACAAATATTATGAAATATTATCGTGTTAAATATGAAGGCCCGTGGCAATGGTAACCTACAGGAACATTTTCCTCTTCCATATTTAGATGCCAGGTTAGTCCTAATCGTGTTATGAGGATGCGAGATCGCCAAGGTTGCTCAATTATACATTCTCCCCTGCCTTTCATTCGTTCTGCCACCTCTTTTTCCTCTTTCTTCACCTCTACCCCGTCACACGGATTATGCTCTCTCACTCTATTCTCAGTGGAGAGGCAGGAATCACACACTAAGCTTTGAACATGAAAGGAAAAGCTGAAAAACAACAACAAGGACAACAGATCACTGCATGTGTCTTGGAGTGTTTGTGTGTTTCTGTTAACATGAAGGCATTTTACTCGCTGAGGAATCTTTCCCTCTAACACAAGCCTGTGTGCATATTTACGATGTTATTTTGAATGCGTCTGAGCATGTTGGCGGGGGTCTTAGCTTTCATGCTTAGCTTTTGCCTTTACCTGAGTGCTTCTATCAAGGTGCATGTAGATATAAAAGCATTTATGAGTGTTTGTGTAGAAAACCTTTTTAGTAGGTTTACAGGCAACCATTTGCCAAAATATCTGCAGTCTTGTGAGGTAGTTATGTGTCAGAGACAAGTCATTAAAACTTTGGTTTTACACAGCAGGAGTCTGAAATCAAGTTACAGAAAAAAAAAATTTGCATAATATTCTCAGGTCAAGTTCACACATCCGAATTTTCCAACCAAATCTAGAGTTTGACTCATTTTGTCTATAAACTGTAAACATTCAAGTATGTACTCTAAAGCTATCTGCTCAGGGCCCTTACCACTCAGTCACTCCTAACCAAAAATAAAGCACGGCATGATTATACATGGTAATTCTGACAGTTTTGGTTCACAAAAGACCCACCCAGCACAGAGTTAGACTGAATAAATTTTTCTATCAAAGGACACTCAGTGGGATGTCACTTAAAATGAGCCACTGGATCAAAAAGGAAAGTACATAAATTTGGTGCGCCCACTGCCAGTGCAGGTAAAATGGGTTTGCTTTTTCACACTGACACTGCCATGTTTGAAAACGCCACAGGCCATCAGTAATAAACCAAACTTGTGTTTAGACAGAAAATTAGGTGACAAAACTCAATGGCCTGAACTGAAGGACAGACAATATGTCTGAACATTTTATCATACAGCTCTGACAGTTAAAAGTAAAATGGAAGTTTGCTTATTTATGAATGCCTGCCACTAAAGGCGAAAAAGGCAATAATGTTTTTGCAAATATTTGGTGTAGTATTAGCTTACAGTCCTTCACAACATACTCTGAGCACTAACACATCATGCAAAATCTTCCAAGATATTGCAATAATGCATGATATTATTTTTAAGGTTTGACCAAAGCAGCTAAGAACATCGACTGAAATCCAGTTTCAACGACTCACGAGAATTTATTCATTTTGGAGCTGTAGACAAACAAGATCTTATTTTATTTTAAACCCGTTTCACCTAAACATTGATACTGGCAGCGATTAAAAACATCAATAGTTATTTCCACTGCACAGTAAACAACAACTGAAAAACAAAAACAAATAAACAACAAAAGAAACAATTTTTGTACTTGTGATAGATAGCAGTAATTATTATATTAAAGTTTGCTATCTGCAAGTTTTATTAAAGTTTTATTAAAGTTGCAACCTATTTTTCCACATAGTTTTGTTGAAACTAACTGATAGTTTAGGTAAAAAATAATAATAATCACAAAATTCAAAGGATCATTGGCTTGTTTTCTTTTATTCTGACCCTCCTTTCCTGTGACTCCACACTAGGACTTTTTTTTCCCCTCATTTGTTGTAAACCGGGATAAAAGCTGCTCTTGTGTGACTTGGCAATGATGCCTCTGCAAGAAGAAAGGCGAGTAAATGAACAGAGCACAAGGGGAAATATGGATTTATTGGTATTGGGGCGCGTCCTGCTGTCATCCGTGGACACATTGTTGTCATCAAGTGTAATTTATTACAACGCGCAGGCAGGGGCAGTTTTAGTTTTACATGTAGTATCAATCACGGAGGCTGTCATTTGGATTTTAACACTCTTGCACACATACAGAGAAGCACAGCTGCACACACACCTTTACTCACATGTACTGCTTTTAGTGGGAAAGCCAAGGCTAAAAAATGAATGCCGCAAACCATCCATCAAGCCCACAAAATAACAGAGGCAACACTGAGCAGATATGTATAAACCCCTGCAATATCTGCAATCCCCCTGAGTACACAGACAATCAGCAATCACTGGCAGCACCGCACCCTCTCTGCCTTCAGCCAAGCTTCACAGAAAGTCTCTTCCAGTGTTGTACTGAGCTTATTGATGCCCTGCTGGGTCAAGGGTGGTTTTACTGGAGCTTTTTAGACAAAGTTGGTAAGAAGGAAACTGAAGCAACTTCAAATACCAAACAAAATATAAGTTGCTAAAACTCATTTTGGAAAAAAAAGTGCCTTTTAAAAAGTTAGACAATGTATTATTGGTGAGCCACCTTAAGGTGGCATCCCACTGGGCTGCTACTATTAAAACTAGTTGCCAACTTAAAATTGCAAAAATAGACAAACTTTTAGTTGCAGTCTCACTGAATTCTAAGTGTTTGCAACCAAGCAACCCAAGAGCCATGTTTTGTGTGCTTAATTTTTGAAAATAATGGTCTATTTTTATGTGTTGCTCTTCCCACATTGTTCCATTATTGGGTCCCTTTGTAACCACCTTAGCAGCCTCCCCCACATTATTTAATCTGCTGGAGTACACTTTTGAAATGAAGACAGGCAGAATTGGACCAGTTTTTTTGATAATTATTATTTATCATCGTCATGTTTTTTTTTAACTTGGACGTGTTTTCTCTTAGAGGAGAACTTGTGTGCATGGCCTCAAAATACAGTTCTAGAGCTTTTGAGAGGAGTTGGAGACACTTGCAATGATTCTGTGATTATTTTTGAAAGAAAATGCGTTGTAAACAATTCAATTGACTCTTTTGCAAATTCTGTTCATCAACTTGTCACAAGCAGTCACAGCCCAGTGAGATCCTGGGTTTAGGGATAGTTTTGGAGTATTGTGGTTCGCTCCTGTACTGCCCTCCTAGTGTGAACTGTGTCTCATCAGCCTAATGAAACTTGTCACCAAAAGGGAGCATCAGCTCAGTCTGCAAGATTCATGTCATGGACTGACAACGTAAAAAATTATAGATGGTAAAGGAGATTCTGTGAAGGGGATTATTTGTGAGTGTTAAGGTTACCTATTAAGTTAGAGGCCTTAAACGTAACTCTCAGCAACAGGTCATCACGTTAGCTCAGTGCTCTGTATACTACGTCGTGACTTGCCATAGTAACTGGCTTTAGTCACAGATGGTGCAAAGCAGCAGCTAAATTACAATCACAGCTGGATGACAGCTGTGTGGCTGTCGTAGAGCTGAATTTATAAAACAAGCATCTTTTACTATCCACTAACGCAGATAGTAAGAATAACTTCATTTATTTGGAATTTCAGCTTCACAGTGGAAACGTTGGTTAGCGCTGTTGATTTTGGAGGTTTGACTCCCGGCCCGGCTGGGACCTTTATGCATGAAGTTTGCATGTTCTCTCCTTGCATGTGTGGGTTTTCTCCAGTTTTCTTCACCAGTCAAAAAACATGAATGCTAGGTTAATTAGTCGTTAATAGGCAATTATTAATTGTCCCTTGGTTTGTCTATCCACCAATGATTGTCTCCCTCTATGCGTCCCTATGATGGACTGGTGACCTGTTCACTGCTTACTTTGTAAACTCTAGTTTCCTTTTGGCGGCAGGCAAAGTATTTTAACAAAATAAGTCATTTTATAACAGCTATGATTCTGAAAATATTATGTTTCCAGATCCCAAAATCACAAAAGTGGGCTTGTTGGGAAAAAAAAGAAGGCCCCATCTGAAAATCTGAGCCTATGAACTTATACCAGGTCAATATTTCTGCTATGTAGAGAGAGAACAGCCCCAGCTGTGCTTCAAAGGTGCACAGCAAAATAATAAAAAAATCTATCTTAAAATGAAAAGCATGTCAGAAGAGAGAATTCACAATTGGGGTGATGTGATGTTGTCCACCAAATACCAGTGAGACCCCACCCCAGCTTGCTATTTCATTCAGAAACGTAAAAGGACTGGTTTAATTCTGTCGTTTTTAAGTTGAAATCCATTTTTAATATGTATCTGATTCAAATAATCAAAAAGGGTTGCTAAATTTCCTGAAACAAATTACAGGACAAGGGCAGGACAAGGGCAGTGCAGCCACAAAGGGGCCTACCTATGAGTAGTCAGAGCCTTGGTTTTAATATTTAATGCACTCAGTACCACTTTGGTATATATTTTCTTCTTTGTTCAGTTAATGTTAGATATAACCACATCATCTTATGCAGAAAAAACTGTCACGATACTTACAGATAACACTTGATGTGTTTTTTTTTGGCATAAATTTCAAGCGTTAGAGGGGGTTTATTTTAAGTTCTATATGCGACTAATCTACACCATGATCACAGGGACCAAAGGGTCTTGGCCGTGCATCTTTATGTGAAGAGTGGGAAGTGAGAACACGTTGACAGGGAACGTAGGCCACTTTCCAAGAGTCTAATAAGGACTGACCAATGTGATTTCTAATTCTGTAAAGTTTATCTGTGTTGTTTGCATTATAATGATTATAATGAAAAGTCCTTTTATTTGATGAACTGGTTCCATGAAACCGTATAGATACAAAACATAAAACATTTTATTTATATTTAAAAAAAGACATTAATTAAACATAAACAGCTGCCAATTCTTAACTCAAACAGTTGTTTCTTATGAAACAGTTGAGAAAAGAAGCAGCATTTAAGTTTAAAGTTTACGAAAGGCAAGGTCATTTGAAAGGAAGATTTGACATCATAGCTGTAGGTACAATCGTGATAAAATGTCAAACAACAATTGAAACATCTAATTCTAATTATTCCAAGTTTTAGAACTGCTTGTTCTTTTCTAATTGTCTCACATTTGGTTATGATAGAACAATAATCAAACGACATAACAGTAAAAAAAAACATTATGAGAACATTTGTGGCTGTATTTATTAATTAAATAAAAAAGACTATCAGTTAATTAGAATTTAAACTTAAGAAAATCAACCAATTATTACTTTTTTTTTTTCTTTAAATCTTGCTTAGTAAAAAATAAGTTTTAAAATGACAATCCCTCAGGCCTGATGTAAATCCCAGGGGCGTTTATAAGACACTATTAAGGGGTAAAAATGTCACCTCGTTGATGCTCTGGTGTGGGTGAAGTGAGATCTTTGTTGGCTGAAACATGGAGAAAAGTGTCACAGAAGCTATTAAAGAATGTGCTGATTCTATGCAGACACTGTCAGGTTTTTATACAAGCAAAAGTATAAAAGTTGTCATTTGAGAAAAAGTGAGAAATGAGAAATGAGAAAAAAATGCTTTTATTTAATGTATATTTATTTTATAACATGGCATGTTGACACAGTGGTTGGTGCTGTCGCCTCCTGGCCTTTCTGTGTTTCTTAAATGCTAGAAAGTTTTCTTTAGCATAGATTTCCCTGTAAGAACCTAATTACGGCTATAAAATGAGGGAAAAAATATATTGAAAGCACTACTGTACTTATCACACAGCTGCAACATCACAAGCAATCATTTTTCAGTTTCATCAAAATGTCCAACCAGCTATCCCGAAACAGCTGCCCCCCGTCCACAACAGCTGCAGCGCAGTCTCCTAATGACAGCGTCTCGTTTTTTCCTCTTTTTTAACATACATGTTTTTTTAATAAATAAAATGATGAATAAAAAGATGTTTCAATGACATAAACTCTAGAACAGTTCTAACCCAGTTATTATTATTTTTTTAATTTTTCAAATATAGTACAGTTTGATTGGATTAGTAAAACTGTTATCAATGAAGTGATGAAGTGACACCTTATATTCAGTAAAAAGTTTAAAGCATATTTAAGGAAAAAATTTCCAGTCTTATTTTTGCAGAATAAATTACCTGCTTTCTTGCAGTTTTATTTTATGTCACTTATTCTGTGGACATTCTTGCCTCTCTGCATTTTGTAGGTCATAATAAGGCTGAGTTGTACTGTATATGTGTGATTGACAGGGGGTAGGCATGGTTGTCCTCATGGGTTTCAAACTAAGCAGAATTGGGAGAACTCTGCTTTCTCGGGGCAGAATGCCAGTCAGTAAACAATGTGATGAGGATGATAAATGTGAATTCATCTTAAAGTCAATTTATTCTCACTGCTAATATTCACTTTATTATTGTCTTTATGTGTTGTTTTCTAGTCAATAGTAGAAACATTTAAAGTATATTTTAGCCTCCCAGTTTATTTTTATGTATTATGTGAAGTACTGTATGCACCAATGTATACCACTTATGGTAAAAATGGATTTTTCTTTTTTTAAAGTAAATGTCAAAAGTTTTGTGGATAGTCATGACATGGATCCAGAATTTAATCATCAAGTAACTTTATAAAGCTTTCACACTTTTTCACACTTTCACAACACATTTTTTTTTCCATTCAGATATCCTAAAATGGTAAATGGGCCACGCATAGGTAGTGCCTTTTAAATATCTCCAGGTTCGGCAAAGTGTTTTACAATGCTTGCCAGTCACCAGTTCACACAGATACAGTTTTATTATATATTTTACACTCTATATAGAGCACTTTTATATCTCACTCATACACCAATAAATATATCCAAGGTAGTGTGAGGTCTTGCCCGAGGAAACTTCAGGGGCATGGGATCAAACTCCCAACCTTTTAACAGGAGAGCAACCTTTCTATCTCCTGGACTAAGCCTCCTTCAAACTTCATCCCTTTCAGCAGTCAACACAAAATATTCTCAAATAATTTTTTTTTATTACCCTACAGCTTACCTCTACCAAAGCCCCCCCCCAAAAAAAAACAAAACAAAAAACCTAAACCTAACCCTAACTGTGCAAGGTTGCCTATTCTGTATTTTTGGGTTAGTATTTATATATATATATATATATATATATATATATATATATATATATATCCCCAATACTATTACTTGTGCAGACCTAAAGTCCAATCTTTTTTAAGGGGTTAGGGCCTTTTGGCTCAGGGCTAGGGTTAGGGTCTCCTTAGGGATGAAGTGGTTAGGGCCTTTTGGCTCAGGGCTAGGGTTAGGGTCTCCTTAGGGATGAAGTGGTTAGGGCCTTATGGCTCAGGGCTAGGGTTAGGGTCTCCTCCGGGTTGATGGGTGTGGGGCCTTTTGGCTCAGGGCTAGGGTTAGGGTTTTTTTACTTTTAAGTATCTATAAAGTAGGAAATCGGGTGTGTTAGTTACTCATTGTCAAGTATGAAATCAAACATAAGGAAGGTTGTGCTGAAATATATCAAAAAGTGCAGTTTGAGTTTAGTCCCGTAGCTTTCCAGATATACTGAAATTCTGAAATGCGGGTCCACACACAATATAAACAAAGCATGTGGCAGAACGAGAGCAAAATCCAGGAGCTCTCGGACAAGATTCAGGAGCTGGAGAAGAAAAGAGACCGGGAGGTGAATGGAGTATTAAAGTCCTTGGAGGACGCTCTCGCTGAAGTGCAGCATATGGATGCCAGAGCTCAGAGTGCACCAGACTTAAAATAACAGAATCTCAGAGACTGAACTAAGAGGATTTGTTTGTTTGACTTTAAACTGTAATATAACTAATATACTCTAATTGACAAATACTCTGCAAGTGCTGTTTCTTACCAAAACTAAGTCTGTATACTATGCAAAAAAGAGACAAGTTTAACAGTTAAAAATGAGAAATGTGTCAGTTCAGAACAACGGATTAGAAAAAAAAGATCAAATACAGTCCTAATGAACAACAGTTTAGCCACTGTTTAAAATGAAAAATGCAAATAAAAGTACATATATTAGGATTTTTTCGTATTAGAATACAGTATAAGCCCAGACTAGATGACTGTTCGTTGTGGCGGAAGAGATTAAGAGTGTCAGTGATTAAACTGAACAAAACTCTAAAACATTACTCAAAACATCCAATCAAAAGACTAAAACATCAGCAGCTGTCCCTGCCTCACAGACCTCCAAAACAATTTTAATGACAAAGCAGTTTGGAACATTTACTTATGTGTGGAGGCCCAAACCTCTGTTTATCACTGAGTGTTTGCAGAACTCCATTTGAGCAAAAATGATTCCTAGAACAGTTTGTCATTTGTGTTTTGTGTGAATTCATTTAAGCCAAATACATTTGTTTGAGCTAATAAATGTGCATGCTTTGAGACCAATTAAAATAAATATATCTGCCTGTGACAATTAGTGTAAAACATTGTCCTTGTCAGAGGTTGTTTGTGTAATGCAAACCCTCAAAATTTAATTGTGCCTTGATCTGTATTTTAAATAGTCTAATCAATTATCTTCTGTCAGATGGACATAAGATAATTGTTTTTACATCTGACTTTGCCCTTTAGATCACCAGAAAAAAAAGTTTAAGGTACTGTAGAGGTGAGCAGTTTATTGCTAATTTCCTTTTCTGGCATTAGTCCTGGAACTAATTGGTCTAAATAAATACTCTCTGGACTAATTTGATTCAATTGTGTTCTGTGTCTGTCAATATGTTCGCCCTTCAGTTGCTTCCCTGGCTAAATTCATCTTGTTAGCTTGGGGTTTGTCTCTCCCTGCAGGTTGGCTGACTGATGGAGACTGGCTGAAAAACTGTTTGAAAGTGCTGTAAAATTAGCTGGAATCAGGTATTCCTTGCACAGAGTGGCTGCAAAGAAGTCTTATGCTGTCATTTTCTTGCAAATATCCATAGGTTTGCGGGAACAGATAAGCACAAATATGTATTAACATGTACACACAGACAAAACACACACACTCAGTCATGCAGAAATTGACTCCAATTAGCCGGCCGCTGGTCTCTTTCCTTCCTTCATCAGTGCAAGAGTGAGAGGCTCATCATTAGGAGAGCATGCTTAATGACAGCAGGCCTAACCCTTTCTGATTCAGATACTCTTTGATATTCTGGACGTAATCCTACACACCTTCACTGCGCTTGGAACATAAAACAGTCTCTCTGCCTTCTCTCAATCCCTATTTCTTTAAATATGTGTTGGGTTTCCATGTGATCTGGGGGGGGGAAAAAAGAAAAAGAAAAGTGAGTTCTTTGACCTTTTGTATTGAAGACCATATGAATCCAAGATGTTTTATGGTTTGTCTCTTAACCCCCTGATGTAAGTTCAAGTGTGCATTTTTCTGATGTCAAATTTTAATTATTTATTTGATGTTATAAAAGGAGTTGTGATGCAATGATTGACACTTTTGACTGACAGCTGCCCCTCAGCTATTCACCGTAGGGGCATTAACTCCTACAGCTGAGTGTGAGAACCTGTCAGGGAGAGATGAAGCCTGAACTCACTTTCTACGAAACCCTGATTCTCTTTTTCATTTCAACAAAAATCTGCTGATCTGCTTTGAACTGTATTGACTTAAGGAGGTATTAAAGCTTTTATTTTTTCAGCAAGTTAAATGGATGTCTGTAAGCTAATCAGTAAATCATTACAAATGACTAGCTTGCTAAGACAAGCAGTCAACTAAAATGTGTGTGGAGAAGAAGCAAAGTGGTTGATAAAAATTAATTACACTTTATTAAGGTTTTTTTTTTCAAACCTTCAAATGAAGCACATCTGTGTAAACACTCATTATGAATTACATTTATTTTGACTGTACTGACCTTAAAGGTTTCAAGACATGAAAGAAAGAAATGAAGATGTGAAAATTGTCTTATTAAAAGGGTCAGAGGAAAAAGAAATTAGTTACAGTATAACTGGAAATTCTAACATAAAAGCTGCGGCAAGGCTGGGATGCTCAGAGTACAACAGTTAACTGGGGAAGGAAGGCAATGCTGACATAAATAAAAGCAAATGGACAAGATTACCTGCTAAAAGGAGTAAAAATACAATGTTACAGACAGAAAAATCTCTATTCAGATGCACGAAAAGCAGGCACAATGAAAAAAAACGAGGGCTTCCATCGGTCTAGGCCTATAGGAGCATTTCTGTCAGAAGATCTACAGAGAAAAGTTTAAATCTTTGGCTTTAGAGGAAAACACTGCAAGTAAGTAACATTTTCAAATGCACTTATCTCAAATAAGTTCATATTCACTGTAAGCAATAGAGTGTTTCTTAAAGCTACAAATTGGCAATAAAAAGCAATATTTCTGCAATACAGGTTAGAAGCAACAGTAATCGTAGCACTACTGGTTAGCCCATTATATATATATATATATATACAGACACACACACAGCACCCTCAGAAAGTAACTTTTGGATGTACACCTACAACTGATTTACTTTTGGAGTCCAGCTAATTTAAGATGGCTGCCACAGCAAATCAACTGGCTGTGGCTTAGTGAAGTTTACAGCTATTGAGCTAAAAGTTGGTGTGGTAGTAGATTACAGTCAATCACAACATGTACAGTACTCTAAGTGCCAAGAAGAAAAAAAAAAATCGCACAAGATCACACATGATGTTCGAATATTGCTTTATGATGTGGATAAAGTTATTTTCAAGGTTTGATCATAAAAGCTATAACTCAATGATGTATCAACATGAGATGACCTTACTTTAAAAGCAGCAGGTCATATGAATTCCTTCAAGAAGTGATAAGTCTTTAATTACATTTTTGTTTTATTAATTTAATATCATAAATATGTGGTGTTTTCACTTTCAGTTATAAAAAAAGTTACAATATTATACCAGCACGTATCTTATGCCAACGCTGTAATTAGGTTAATCACAGTGCATTAAAATGACATTTTCCTTCACATAAGTTTAGAGTCTGTACACCAGATTAGTTTTATTTAACTATTTATATTATTTTATAACCCAGGTTGTTCCAATCACGTGTGACTGAGGTTTTAATAGACTCTAGGTCCAAGATGATAAAAATGACAAAACGCATTGTGAGGACTCCTGCTTTTATCCGTATTTTCAAAGATGTGTGTGTGTGTGTGTGTGTGTGTGTGTGTTATTACTGGAAAAAAAAATCACATGAATAAAGTTAAAAAGAAAAGGTTAAAACTTCATTTTAAGTACAGGTTTTCTCCAGGAGGCAAGCTTCAGAAATCTTCAGGTGTAATAGCGCATGGCGTACATCCAAAAAAACATGCTGAGACAAATCAGCACATTGCTGCTTCAACTTCACTTCTTATTGTGTAATTTTATGGTCTTCATTCAACTGAACACTCTTTTGCGATTTCTTTTTTCATACGTTGTATAATTAGGTCCAATTATTGTTATTAACTTTGAGCAAAGAGCCTTTGTTACCAAGGTCACAGTGGTCTGGCAAAGCTTCGAAGCTGACCTGCCCTCATTCCTTTTTTTAAGCAAAATCCAGATTAATTATGTCCAACATGTGCTCTTATGTTCTTTTTTCCCCCTCCACCTGTTTCTCTCTCTGCCTTTCTATTGCTCCCAGATTAAAAATATTTAAATAACAAATTAAAGGTCCTTTTCCTTTTACACTCTAATGTTTGATATGTTTTAAACAAGGGGGTCCCTTTTTTGTGAAAACAACAAATCACCAGTAGGTAACAACTAATCTGAATCTGGACATTTTTTTCCCCCATTTTTTATTTTTAGCTTCGCACTAATAGACAGAATCACATATTAATATACATTTTTACATTTCTCCTTTTCTACATATCTTTTTTATGGTGTCATCATTTTATTTAATCTTTCTCTTTTTCCATTATTGTTCGTACAAAATGATCACTTATTTATGTTAAGTCTAGAATATTTTTGTTCATTCATGAGGCTCTTTATGTAAGAAAGTGCAACATAAAGACACTCTTACTATCTACAGTCTTTAAAGCTAAATGAAGAATAAGGCGACAGTCTCAGTTTTAACTTATACTCTAATTTTTAGTAGGATTAGCGAAGTAATGACTTACCCTTCAACAATCTGAGAGCTTTGTTTCAGACTATGGCTTTTGATTCACTGAGCTGCTTAAAGTGGTGAGAACACCAATTTCTGACTCTATTTGAATTGTGGATTGCAGCATCCAACAGAGGGCTACTAAGACCTCGAGAGTGAGTGGCAGTGAGGATGATTAACACAGCCGGTGAAGAAGACTTACACAGAGGCCTTCTGCTGTGGATCAAGACTGGATACGCTCAAACATCCCTAAGAGATTCACTTCACATTACTGTTATTATAGCAGTGAATAAGCTGCATATATGTTTTGTATAGTTTTAGTTACAAGGTATAAAAATATTCACAAAATACTGTCTTGTGAATGTTGCTACAACAACAGCAATAAATTACCTTTTCTTTCCAAAGCAGAGAGCTTTTTTTTTTTTCTTAAGCTGCTATAACTTTAAACAAACAGCAACTGTTGAACCTATTTTCTCAAGTTTTGAGATTCTGGGCTATTTTAAAACAAACTAGTGAGGAAAGAATATTCAAAATGAACTAGATTAGGAATAGAATATTTGCTTATTTCACAGAGTTTCATCTCACATTTGTTTACTAGAACAATTCTGCCTTTAAATGGTTGAACATACATTCTTTTGAAAAATGTAACTATAAATAATAAATTAATATTGCATTAAGGGAAATTTAGTTTTTCTTCTTCTTAACTTCAATTAGTTGTTTCCAGAGCAGAATTGAGAAGTTTTGCATATTTATTTTAATAATATTTGCTCAGTTTTATTGATGTTTTACTGCATTATTTTTATCTCAGATACTTTATTGTTCTTGTGTTATTTTTTTATGTGTTGTTTTTTGTTTTGTCTCAGTTATGCTCTCTTACATTTTCTGCACCTATTGTCTTGTTCAAAATGTGTTTTCTGATTCAAAAGAGGTATACCAGATTCTGCTGTAAAGATGACTTTTATTTGTAAATCCAAAGGAAGAAAAAAAAAAAAAAAAAAAAAA